>NC_060269.1:83572359-83811453 GCF_021613505.1 Equus quagga
AAAAAAAAAAAAATGTATCTGAATAGTCAGGAACAACTTATCATGAGGCTGGAACCAGCATATAAATGAGCTCACTGAGATCCTTAGACTCAAGTGTTCTGGTACCAATTCTGACTACCAACCTAGTACCTACTCTAACTATCAACACTGATGTCAGAATTACTAGAAGTTATTGGTGATGAGAAAAAATAAGTAAACAAAGTTAAGCTTCTTAAAAAAAAATCCAGACAGTGAACAGTAAAGACTTGCAAATCATAATAGGTGGTCAAATAAATAATGAGCATGGAAGACATTATTTTTGTTATTGTAATAACGATTTTTTCTCAGGTTAAATTTCAGACAAAAGTTGGGGGGAATGATATATTATCTGTTATTATAAACAATGCTTAAAGTGTTTGTTTAGAAAAGGTAATCACGCTCAATGACACTGCTCTTCTGTCAATGGCCAAAATCTACAGTTGAGGGCTTTGAGACTCAATATACTGTCATTAAAGAAATAGGCAAATTAAAGAGTAAGAGACACTACCAATACTTACAAAACCAGAAAAGAATGTTGATGTTTAGAATGTCACATCTTCTCTCAGCTTCACTTATTATATTCACTATTGATAAGTACAAATATGCACTCATTGTGATAGCCTTGAGAAACATAGTTTTCTGTTCTTTCTTTCACATGAAGAAATGAAGAACTTTCAGCTGATTTACAAATGATCTATCACTTAACACTATAGATGGTCTGTGTATGAAATTTCCAAGTCAGCTATTTGTATAATAATATAAAATTTAAAATTAAAATTCAGTTTTGAAATCGTCTTCATCAATTCATAAACTAGGAAGTGACTTTTTAATCTATGAAAGTGAGAACAATTTTCACAAGTATTAAAAATATTTTTATTATCTAAGCTATATTTTATATTTCCTCTGATTCTGGGAAAAAAATGTGTTAGTTTTATTAAATAAAATATTCTTCATTAACACCCGGTGCCTGGACCTTGGTTTCTTCTAATAAATAAACCAGGGCTCCTTGGAGAAATGGTTGATTCCAGGGATGGGGCAAGGAATATAGAAGATGATCCTGAAGCATCTTCTTGAGCCAGAAAGTAAGGAAGTACTCAAAAGATAAAAGGAAGGGGTATGCCAAAGCGACAAAGGAGCCAACGCAAAAGAGCTCCCAATTGCCAAAGCTGGAACAATTTAAGCAGCAAGATAAATAATATAGTGTTGGAGTACAATTCAAAGTATAAAACAAAAAATATTCATAAATTCATACATAAATAAATAAGTGATCGAATTAATAAATAATTGGGGAGAAGAGACAAATCTCTTTCAGAAGAATTCCAAATAGTTTACGTAGATATCTCTCCTCAACAGGTGGAACTAAACACCCATCCCCAGCCCCAGGCTGTGTTTAGTGACTTATTTGCTAAGAGTAGAGTATAAAAAGGGGAAAAAGGTAACTTTACAGCGGAGAAACTCTGCAAATGCTACCTCAACCAAGTGATCAAGGTTAACATCAAGTAGATAGCATGATGTAACGTGATGAGAGGGAGACGTCACCTCTGTGGTCTTTCTCCCCAAAACCATGACCTCAGTCTAGCAATGAGAAAAATACTGGACAAACCCAAATTGAGGGACATTCAGCAAAAATCTGGCCAAAGTCAAGGTCATCAAGGACAAGGAAACTCCGAGATCTGTTAGAGACCATGTCGCTAGGGAGATGATGACTAAATATAATGTGACATCTTGGACAAAATCCCAGAATAGTAAAAAGGACATTAGAAAAGAATGGTGACATTTGAATAAATTGCTGAGTTTAGTTAATAGTAATGTATGAATATTGCTTCTCAGCTGTAACAACTGTACTGTGCTGAGGTAGAATGATAACAATAGGGGAAACTGGATGAGGAGTATATGAGAATTCTCTGTACATCTCTGCAACTTTTCTATAAATCTGAAACTATTTCAAAATAAAAAGTTTACTTAAAAATATGCTTCATTTGCAATATAACCAGGCTTTTCAGGAGTATAACACATGACTGTCATTATACTCATAGCTTCTACGCTTTCATCAAGGCTTTTATAACTTTCATAAAAATAAATTTTGACAGACCATTTCATTGGGATGCATCACAATCTCTCTACCAAAGAATCTTTAATCTTCGAGGAAGATCTCACTGAAAAGCTGGTGTTAAATTGTTTGCATGTTTTCATATTCCATACAGGAATGTTAGGAAAGCTTGAGTCATACAAAATGATCTATTTGTTTGGGTACTCTTAAGGTGCTTGGTAGAGTGAGTTTGCATTATTAATATTTACTGAATGTCGTAATTCTGCATTACACATCCATTAATTATACCTCATCTGAAAGCATAATTAATGGATCTGTCCTATGGAATTAAAGTTTCTTTGTAAGGATTTCTTGAAGTGAAACATGATCAATGGGCTCAAATCTGTTGAGTACATAAACAGATCTGAGTGTAAGTGAAATATTTTTATTTTTTAAGCTTTTAGGGTAAGTTTTATAAAGTATCTCTCCAGGTCTAATAAAATTAAATGCTCACCTAAATATGTTAACTCTAATTTGAACATGTATTCTCATAGTTCTAAACTTACAGAAAAAATATGCACCACATATTATAGTAGTTTACTGTTTTAATAATCAATGGTGTTATTACTGATAAAGTACATAGGATAATTTATATTTCTGTAGTATAAATGGGCTATTTTTCTTGAAAATGTTTTCCTTTCTTTAGATGTGTCAATTTTCTGTGAAAATTCAGTCATTTGTTCAGTCATTCAATAAGAATTGAGTATACATTAGATTTTCCTGTGCTAAGATTTTAAGCTTGGTCATGAATCATCCCACCAGTAAGACGTGGCTGTGCCAAGGACTTAGTAAGAAAAGGAATGCAGAGCATCTAATCATGGCACAGACAGATATTCTTGATATATTAGTGAGTAGACTTGTGAGTGCTGATGTGTCCTTCATCAGGTATAGCCTACAAACGGCAATGAGCCAACAGCCCTGGACTCCTCCACTCCAGGGTACTGACCACTGAGTTTCAGGCACACCCCGGTGAGGAAGCAGGTTGGCCACAGGGAAGCTGACTCAACTCACTTTCTTCCTTAAGTGGTGTGCATCCCATGCTTACGTATTTATTACTATGGAAGTAAACCAAAGCGAGAACAATAGTCAATTGAGTTCAATGTCTAAATCAGGAGAAGCTCTTTGTTGACCGGCCTAGCTCAACAATCTTATCAATTTAAGTCACATCTTTTATCAGTCCTGTTTTCTCCAAATGAAAATGCAAGGTTTTCTCTTTATAATATCTTCTTGCAGTTGATATCTGATATTTTTGCCTTCCCAGCATCCAATCTATTTTACTATGTTAACAACATTTACATTTTCCTTTGGGGAATGATTTCTCCTAAATTCTCTATCCATTTGTTTTAAGTAGTGCTGATCTAACATCCTTGAAATAGAGGTGAGTACACAACTAAGGCCTAGTCAACCTTTCTTTCCTTCTTTTCTTTCTTTCTTTTTTTTTTTTTTTTTTTCTGCTGAGGAAGATTTGCCCTGACCTAACAACCATTGTCAATCTTCCTCTATTTTGTGTGTGGGTCACAGCCACAGCATGGCCCCTGACAAGTGGTGCAGGTCCATGCCCAGGAACTGAACCCAGCTGCCAAAGCAGAGTGTGCTGAACTTAACCACTGGGCTACAGGGCCAGCCCCTAGTCAACCTTTCTTATTGGACACAAAAAGGCACAAGAACCAAATCATTTAAAAGAAGCTCAAATCTGGAAATTGTGTTGAAATTTGAGAAAGACATGCTTTCATTCATCTAACGCTAAGGTTAAAGAATGTGTTTTTATCTGAATTGCCAGAGGCCACCAAGTAGATGGAACAGCCCTAGGAGCAAATCCAACACAGAGCCAATCCAAGAGATGCAGAGAAAGAAACTGAGTCCTAAGGACATATGTGACATACTGACAACCCAGCTCTATGTGAGCAATAATTTTCAGAAAGCAGTGTGCCTAAGATTTAAGCATCCTTTCTAATATAGGAATAAACACTGTAGTTGAGAAGCTGCAAGTTATAGAATCTAAAATTTGGAATTGGTTCACACAAGTAGAGTAGAGAGCCGGGATGCTATTCTACTTTAGGTGGAAAAGTTAGCAATATTTATGTGATAGCAAAATAATTTATTAAATTATTTTCTAAATTTTTGGAGACACAGATTATACATTTTTGAATCCGGAGTATCATGAGATTTGGTCAAAAAAATGCCTGGATATAACAATGCATTTACTTACTCTTTTTTTATTTAGTGTATATTTTTTATTTACTTTTGACTAGATAAAACAGTCACATAATCCAAAATTCAAAAGATGCAACACCTTTTTTGAGGAAAAAGTTTCTCTTCTACTCCTATGCCCCAGTCATCCAGAGGCTACTAATCTTACCAACTTATTGTACAACTTTCTACAGATCGTAAATATATATAATAGAAACACACACACACATACACACAGACACACATGGTCATTTCTTTCCTTTTATACATATAGGATGATGTGTTATACATACTGTTCTTCAACTTGCCTTTTTCAAATTACCATGTATCTGTATATAATGAGGCCCCTCACTCTTTTATATGGATGTATAGTATTTCATGTTATAGCTATATCATAATACAGTTAATCAGCACTACATTCCCACTCTTTTGCTATTACAAACAGAGCTGAAATGAATAATCTTATATATATTATTTTCATATTTATCTATAAGATAAATTTTTGGATTTAGAATTACTCAGCTAAAAGATCTATTCAATTGTAATTTTGAATGATGTGGCCAAATTGTCCTACATGGAGATTCTATCAGCTTACACACCGACCTGAGGCTTAAAAGTGGGTATTTTCCCACTGTCTCACCATGTATTCTCTACCTCAAAAGGTCATCAGGACAGATCCACAAGGTAAACAAAAGCTCTGGTTGAAGTTCATCTTCTTAAAATCACAGAGTGTTTTTTTTGAGGTAACATTGGTGTATAACATTATATAAATTTCAGGTGTACATCATTATATTTCGATTTCTGTGTAGACTACATCATGCTCACCATCCAAAGTCTAAGTGCCATTTGTCACCACACACATGTGCCCTTTTACCTCTTTCACCCTCCCCACTCCCTCCTTCCCTTCTGGTAACTGCCAATCTATCCTCTGTGCCTATGTGTTTGTTTGTTGTTGTTGATATTGTTTTTATCTTCCACATATGAGTGAAATCATACAGTATTTGGCTTTCTCCATCTGACTTACTTCACTTAGCATAATGCCCTGAAGAGATCCATCTGTGTTGTCAAAAATGGCAAGATTTCATCTTCTTTATGGCTTAGTAGTATCCCACTGTGTACATATATCACATCTTCTTTATCCATTTATCACTCTATGAACACTTAAGTTGTTTCCAAGTCTTGGCTATAATGAATAATGCTTCAATGAACACTGGGGTGCATATATCTCTTCAAATTAGTGTTTTTATGTTCTTTGGATAAATACCCAAAAGTGGAATAGCTGGATCATATGTAGTTCTACTCTTAATTTTTTGAAGAATCTCCATACTGTTTTCCATAGTGGCTGCCCCAGTTTACATTCCCACCAGCAGTGTATGAGAGTTCCCTTTTCTCCACATCCTCTCCAACACTTGTTATTTCTTGTCTTTTTAATAATAGTCATTCTGACCCATGTGAGGCAATATCTCATTGTAGTTTTGATTTGCATTTCCCTAATAATTAGTAATGTTGAACATCTTTTTATGTGTCTGTTGGCCATCTGTATATCTTCTTTGGAGAAATGTCAGTTCATATCCTCTGCTCAATTGTTGATTGGGTTGTTTGTTTTTTTGCTGTTGAGTTGTGTGAGTTCTTTATATATTTTGAAATATTAACCCTTTATTGGATATATGATTTGCAGATACCTTCTCCCAATTGTTAGGTTGTCTTTTGGTTTTGTTTATGGTTTCCTTTGTTGTGCAAAAGCGTTTTAGTTGGACCTAGTCCCATTTGTTTATTTTTTTCTTTTGTTTCCCTTGCCTGAGGAGACATGATATGCAAAAAGATACTGTTAAGGTTGATGTCAAACAGCATACTGCCTATGTTTTCTTCTAAGAGTTTTATGGTTTCAGGTGTTACATTCAACTCTTTAATCCATTTTGAGTTAATTTTTGTGTATGGTTTAGGATAATGGTCTACTTTTATTTATTTTTTTTGCATGTGGCTGTCCAGTTTTCCCCACACCATTTATTAAAGAGACTTTCCTTTCTCTATTGCATGTTCTTAGCTGCCTTGTCAAAAATTAGCTGTCCGTAGATATGTGGCTTTATAAATCATGGCTTTTAAAAATCTCTTTCTGCCTGATATCAATAATCCAAGACAGCAGCGAGGAACAATATCCCAGTAGATGCCTGGCTCAGTGTTGAGCTAGCTTTGCTCTCAGCCTTACTCTGATCTTGTGATCAATTCCAATTACTAATTTCATTATTTCATTGTTTTGTCACTAAGTCAAAGCTAAATCAAAGTTTTGACAAAACCCCAACATAACCCAAATTACTGGGCTATAGAAAAGAAATAAACTAGCTTATTCATTCAGAGTGAATCCTACAGTAGAAATCAGAAATTTGTTCCTAGTTTGGAAGTTTCAGGAATTAAATTATATCAACTCACATAGGGATGAATAAGTTTTGGGGGGATGATTTAGAATAACTAAATGAATAGAGACTGTACTTTATCAGATATTAGCGAACATATTAACTAATAATGAAAACTAAACTTGGCATAAGAACTCAGGGAGGCAATTTGTTTGTTTGAGTTCTTCCCTTTTGGTGAAGACAACCATTCAGAAACCACATTATAGAGCAGGAGATTCTTTGTTTAGTATAAAGTAATTAGATGCTCTCAAAGGATGCTTATATTGAGCTATAATGTAAATGTAATAAATAAATCAAAATTTCTTTATGCATAAAGAAATACATTATTACAAATGTATAAAGAAATACAAATCATTTAGAATCGAAGCACTTTCTCCTTTGAACAGTGCTAGAGTTCACTCTAGTGACAAAATTCATATTATCTCATTCATTTAAAAAAAAATTTAAAAATCAGCTACCAAAAGTCCAATGACTTCATGCCAGATACACTGCAACATAATTGAGGAGAGAAATAGCTAATCTTATTAGCAATATATTTTTTTAAACCAGCTTGTTTTTGTTGATGGTGGTATTGGTTACATCAACAATGACTAAGCTTATTAATTTTATTTTGCCTTTGGTTTGCTTCAATTTTAGGAAATTGCTGTTTCCACTCTTATATCCCGATTCTGGGGGTGTGAGATATTTGCACCTTAAAGTCCCTATATCATACCCCCAAATTATTGTACAGATAATGTCAGGCTGAGTTTCTATTTTAACCCACTATTTGTCCTAGAGAGAGAAGTTCTGTCCTCGATCCCCAATCTGTGAGGCTGGATCCAAACCAGTTGCTGCTAGACCTCCTTATGCCTTGATCTATGACTTCAGCTCCATATCCTTCTCTCTGTTTAATTTCTTGAGCATTCTTGGTATATTCTGCTGCTGCCAACAACTTCACATTATGATCTCAGTTTATTAACAACATCTAACAACAGTATTGAGAACCTACCACAAGCCAGATTATATGACATATGTTTAATAAAAACAGTCCTTGCCTCCAATTATCTTAAGTTCATTAGGGGAGACAAGTAAATATGTAAAGCACAAATCAGAAAAAGGAACAGATAGATAGACAGATAGATAGATAGACAGAGAGACAAACAAAAATCCAACTATCTAAAGATAATTACTGATAAAATATCTATGTACTTTGCTAGTCTTTTTCTGTGCAATGTAATGGATTGCAACTAATGTATATTATCGATCCTAAATTTTGCCCTGAACTACATTCTCAGGATTTTTCTCACATCAAGTATTTTCCTTCAATGTACTTTATGATGAATGCATAAAAAGCCATCATACGTTTATTCATCTTGTCCAGCCCCTAATTTTAGACATTTGTGTATTGCCACTTTTTCTTTACAATTAATGCTGTGATGACATTCTTAAAACAGACCTGTGATTAATTATTTTGATATATTTATAGAATCATAAAGTCTCAGTTAAAGAATATGCATATAATTGGCTAATTTCACGTACACTATCAAATTTTCCTCCAAGGCTAATGCACTGATTTTTACTCCTACTTGAGAAGTTTGAGAGTTCTAAATTTATTGTACCTTCAATAGGTAAAGAGAAATATATCAGGTTATTTAATAGGCTGTGATTTACCAATTGCCTAATTATTAGGGGAAAAATATATTCTTAAATTTCATTAAAATAAACTCTAAGTGGATGAAAGTGCTAAATATAAAAACAACCCAAAATAAACACTTGAAGAAAATACAGGTAAACATTGTCTATCAATTATCATAGAATCAGGAGGGATTTTCTAACCATAAATAAATCATAAAGTCAAAGACTGATATACGTGACTATGTCGAATTTTCTGCATATTAAAGAAAGCATAAAAATTACAATCAAAATAAAATATGCAGAAAATTTTGAAGCTCGATGGGAGCACTTATTCCTCATTCCTGGTGTTTCCTTCAATGTAGAAGGTGCTCTCCTAGGGTTACATTCTTAGCTTCTCTGCCGAGCAAAGAAAGGATCACTTTTCTTGCTGATAACAGTTGGGATGGATGAACCTGTGTGCTTGGCACAGCTCATTCTTCTTTCTTTTGCTAGCAGGATCACACGCAGAGAGCACGTGTTCTGGTCAACAGCTATGCGGTAGGCTTTTTACTACTAAGGTCTGAGTAAGAGATTTAAGCTTCAGATCATAAGAGTTTAGCCTAGAGGGTTGTCTGCAGCTTAGGAAGACTTTTCTGAGAGGCAAGGAGCTATTTTTACATCCTTGTGAGTCTTCAGTGATGGTTTGTGACATGAATGGGCCTCTGCAAAGTATCTGGGACCCCAAATCTCAGAAAGAGAAAGGCCATGTATAGTCTCAGCCAAAACAAAGATGCCAGGGCCTCAGGAGTTGCAAGTTGCTGCAGGTTGACCTTGAACTCTGCAGAACAGCTTTTTATTAGCAAATTTGGCTGGTGTAGAATTGAACTGGAAGGAAAGAGTGCCTTTCCATTCTTGGACTTTTTAAGTATTGGTAGATAGGGTAATGTTGGCAGCTTTTAAACTGGAAGACAGCTGAATTTTGTGTCTGCTACAGAGGGCTAGTAAGCTTCTAGCTTTAAATTCTGAGTGCCAGGCCTAGTACTTAGAACTGGATATGCTACCTGAGGTAGGCAGCTGCTGGAATGGCCTCCAACCATCCCTGCCTTCTTGAATTTGCACTCTTGTGTAGTCCCCTCCCCCTTGAGCATGGGCTGGATTTGGTAACTCATTTATAATGAAAAAATGTGGCAAGTGCTAGGTTAAAAAAAAGACTGCAGAAGGGTGTATGTGGACGCTGAAGGACTACTTAGAAGGTGATTGTAATATGTTGCAAGATGATGGCAATTTGGACAAGGTTTTTATCAGTGCAGGTGGTGAAATAAATTTTGAAGGTAGAAATAACAGAATTCCTTGATGGGTTGCGTGTGGGCTATAGGAGAAATAGAGAAGTCAGGGGTTATTTCCAAGGTTTTGCCTGAGTAAACGGAAAGAGTAAGTAGGAATTTACTGGGATAGGAAAGACTACAGAAGGAACATATTTGAAGTGAAAGAAAATCTGTAATTCAGTTCGTTCAAGTTAAGATTGAAATTTCTATTGGACATCGTAGTAGAGATACCAGGTAAGTACTTGCATACATCGGCTGAGATAGGATAGAAGACAAGATCACAGAAAAAAAACGAGTTAAGGAGCTGAGATGCCAAGGTGAGTCAACAATTTGTAAAATTATGAGTATTTCAGGAACCATACTGGAAATAATGAAAATGAGTAGGGATCTATAATCTTCAAAGAATAGAGAGAGGAGTGTGATAAGGATCTAATAAAGACTGCATGTAAGAGAGGCAACAAATCGTACTGTCTAAGGGCATGAGCTTCAAGCCAAGAGTTATTAGGGAGCAGGAAGCACAACGGTCAGGAAATTGCGAGGAGGAGCAAGAAGGACAGCTGCCTCTTCTCTAGACCCCACAACATGGGGGGTGCGGTCATGAAAACAGCTACCACCTAGCTTACGCTACCTGGAAACTAAAGTGACTTCACCTAAATTATTCTTTCACGAACCCTTTCAAAGAGGACAAGAAGTTTAGCATCTTCCTCTAGTAAATACACCTATGACCAAATTAACCAATTTACCACAAACAAAAACCAAACAAGGAAATGAGTAGAATAAATAGAAAGCATGTACTTCAAGTTTACACCCATTGTCTAAATTTCGTTTTGCTATATTATAGACTCTAATCTTTATGAGGGTAACATACAGCTTACTTTCCACACTCCATCCTTGTCCAAACTCCCTAAAGTTACAAAGAAACCTTGTAGTTCACCAAAATCTGTCCAGTCCTAACAACTAAGTCTTGATTACCAAGGACGTTATCTCCTCTACTATGCACAAATCACAGCTGTTAAGGGCAACTTTAGGTTTAGATTTTTTTTTGTTTGTTTTTAACGGATTTAATTCACCACATGAAAAAGGCAATTTTGAGGTGGAATACATATAATGGTGTGTAGGAGCCACCTCTCCAGGGCTCCCTACAGTTGATTGTGTTCATCTCTTCCAGAAGGGATTAATGGCTCACCAAAGTGTTGTAAAAAAGTATTTTAAGCTATAAACTTCTGAACAATCAGTAGCCACAGGAAGAAAAATTATCTAAACCTAAGCAGAGCCTCCCCAAAATACACCTGCCATTGATTCCTTAGCACCGGAAGTGCAAATCCAGCTGTCCATTAGCATCAAAAAGCCCAACAGAACCTTCCACACTTTCCCACTGAAGCCTTAAACCAGCCCCCCTTTTTGGTAAGTTGGTATAGAAATCTTTACTTCTGTCTGTTAAGTGAGTTACCACTGAGTAGCTCCACATGCAAAATAAACTTTTCTCTTGTTAACGTCTATTGTCAGCTAATTCCAGGAGCCCAGGACAATCAGTTCTAAGTTGGTAGAGAAGTTTTCCTCCCCAAACTTCCCAAATTCACGTCCAGTTATATCATATTAGTAGTTGGAAATTAGCCATGGAAGGATAATTTACACCACAGAAACTGGCAAATGCTACAAATCAAGGATTTTTTTAATTTGGAGAGCAGACTGCTAACCATTTTTCTGCACACCACTGGACATATTCAACAGACAGACATACATTACAAACAATTAATTACACAAGACCTTGAAAGGGAGCAGACGAAGTTTTAATTGCATTTACTTCTTAACTTTTTTGTTTCTTCCCTTTCTAGTAAGAAATAATCAAAAATTACACGGGGAAGGTCAAATTCTAAATAGAATTTGTTTAGTGGACACTACCATTTTCTCAGTTTCTATCACTTTATTGGACTAAAGACCTGATTCAAAATATCATAATCCTTGTCTGTACTATTGTATCTGAAGACACTCCCTAACTCAGTTTCTCCCCTCTCCAATCCTTCCTACACACTAACAGCAGACTGATCTTTCTGAAATATGGCTCCTCATACCTCTCCCTTATGGAAAGATTTCAATATTTCTCTTAGTGCCATGAATGAATCCCACACACGTTAGGCTGGCATTCAGGCCCCTCAGACTGAGAATAATCTTCTCTTAATTCCATTACCTTTGCTTACCTAAGTGAGTTCAACTCTCAAGATACATTAGCAGCTGTTCTCCAACAATCCTTTTAACCATAATCCCCCTCAACCAACTTAACTTGCTTTCAGTCATTTCTCTACCAGAACATCTGGAAATGCTCTTCCTCAGCAACTGTAATATCAAAATCTCATCCAGCATTCATAACCAAGTTCAAATGCCCACTTCTCCATGAAAACTTCCCTAATGCCTTCAACAAGCACCAAGATTGCAATTCTCTGAACTCCTGTAGCACATTGTCTGCACCTTTTTGGGGCTCTTACAATGATTTAACTTGTTACATATTTTTGTGCATATCTTATTTCCTTTCTAGATTTCAAGCTTGCCGTGGGTAGTGTACTTATCTTACACATGTATTCCTCAGAGTACAGGGTAAAAAGGCTTTCACACTGCAGACATTAGAAAAAATGCCCATAAATCAATTGTTCTCCTTTTATAAAAAGTTCCTCAGATCATCTTTATGTGCCACCAGGATTAAGAATAATTAGGTTAAATGAATGAATGAATTTGGTCATGTTTTGAAAGACTTCCTGAAGAGGTAAAGATCTGTGCAAGTAACAAATAAATGGACTAGAATGATTTTTGGGGGTGGGGTGGAAATGTGGTATCTCGATAAAAGAATAGTTAAGAATTGATATTTTCTTATGTATTGCTTTAGAGGATAAATGAAGTAAGAATACGAAACAAATAATTTTGCTTCATTTTTGTCTGTTGAACTGCTTATTTTACTCCTGTGTTTTTAATCTATGTTAACATTTAGTATGTGTTTTGAAATATTGTTTATTATTTAGTAAAATAATTTAATCTGAAAGAGGACGATTTAAAAGCCTCCTACGATCTGGTCCTTATCTACCTCGTTGGCCTTGTCACTTGACACTTCTCATCTTGAACTTTATAGTCTTGTACAGGATCCTGAAAACTATGATGCAGGGACCGATGAGCATTTGGTGCCACTGCAGCGGTTCTGACTCAGTAGGTCCATGGCACAATCCAGGGATATGTATATTGAACATGTATCCAAGGGTTTCTTGCTTCAGATGGTCTGCAGAAACATGGTCTTGAGAACCATGGCTGTGCTGGTAAGAACCTGCCACCTACATCTCATGTAGGTGGGATGTAGGTTCCCACCTACATCCGCCGGTCTGGGAGCTTGTTGCCCTCACTAAATATCTTCTCTTAGCCCATTCTCTCCTCTACGGTTTCCTTTTCCATCACTGTGCAGCCCTTAGCTAGCACATTCTTATACTCATTTCTCAAGCTGTAATTCAGCATCATTTCTGCTACAATTGTAGCCCATGTATACCTCTTTTTTTCTGAGTGAGATTCAGGCTGTTGGTTTCAATCTCAACTCAGCAAGTTACTAATTATGTGACCTTAGGCAAGTTATATATGCTCTCTGGGTAGTGTTTTCTCTTCTGTAAAATGGAGATGGTAATAGAATCCACTCTTAAGGGTTCTTGGGAGGAGTAAATGAGGTAAAACTAATAAAAATAGAGCAGGCACACATAAAGTGGTAAGTGCTAGGTTTTAGCTATTATCAAGATACATTGAAATTGTTTGTTTGTGTCTGTCTGCTAAAACTGGGAGTCACCTTCTGGACAGGTTCATGTGTTTTTCATCTTTGTATCACAGAAGTTACCATCATTATTCAAGCAGGGTTTATTATGTAGTTTATTACACAGTTTATCATTATGAACTTAGATAACTGGTTAAAAACAAAACCAAGCATTTAAACTACGTTTGAAAGCTCTTGTTTTGGTAAGTTCTGCTTGATAGGACTTAAGCAGCTTTCTGTTCATAGCTTTCAAAAATTAGCAGTTTCTCAATTAATTTTAACTATATTAAAATATCAAGCATGTTAGAATAGCTATCATATCATCCAAACTGATAAATAGATAACAAATACAATGAGGTATTTTTGTGAACAGTTGTGAATGTGGAACTGCTGCTTGTCAGGAGCTAACCACTTAATGGGAATGTAAATAAATTCAGCCACAACACACAGGTGCACAGATCTTTGCACATTATTCACCCCAACTGGTAGCACACTTCATCATGAATTAAAATGAAAAAAATAAAATGAAATCAGCTTGTAGTTAATACAACTCTAATATTCATTGCCTATAAATTAAAATTGATAGTTGGATATAATTTTTATTTGGGGAAAGTAACTAATGAGTTTTTAATAGGAATAATTATTTTAAGTAAGTGTAGCATTTAAATTATTAATTTAAAAACTCATAGTTGAATAAATTCAAGTGGTATTGAGGAACTCCTTCACTGCCTTAGGTTACCTATATCTTTTGTCTGATAACTGTTTCTAAATAATCAATCTTAACAAGACTACACTCATAGAACCAGCAGTGCGTGCACTCAGTAAAGTATGATGAAAATTTTATAAGAAACGTAAAGAAAATTCTTTGAAAAAACAAAAATATCACTACCAGGGTATCAAAATATAAGTATTTGGTTTAATATTATTAGTAAGGAAGTAAAAGAAAATGTACTGAAGTAAAAAGAGTATTTGTTTTTCCTTCTCAAATTCATAAGCTGTTGAGACTCATCTAAATGAACTACTGAGTGTCGTGTTATCACAGACAAACCTCACAGAACCTGGACAATCTCAACTAGTTTGTCTTTACACTTACTTCCGATGTAAATAAGAGATTTAGTTCCATTCCTTGCCTCCTTCTAGATCCAATATTCTATGATACTTTAAGTATCTACCCAAGAGTAAACTAATAAAGAGAATTCTTGAGATCCATTTAAGCTTCAAGTTCTAGGACTCTGAGATGTTATTATCTAATTTCCACAGGTCAGTGATCTGGTTTATAAATTACTTGCCTATAAAATTTCGTTGTAGTAGATGCACTTTAAAACTTCTTTAGTCTCTCAAGTCACAAAATTCCTAATTTATGCAAGATCTTTTATTTATAAGTGATGAACTTATCAAGTTCACATTACCTGAGGTTTCTATTCAAAGCACTGTGTCCTTGAATTTAACATTTTAATTTTTTTTTCAATTATAACATCTTTTAGTTTCCTGACGGTTGCCAAAGCATATAGAGATCAGAAATTCTGGATTATCAAAAAAAAAAGAGCAAAAAACCATTGTTTCCAATTCTGGCCTTCTCTCTACATGCCCTCTGAAAGCAAAAGAAGGCAACATTAATGAAGAATGCATGAGATTGGTAAATTGTAGCTCATTGGCATTCAGATTTGGTAATACAGTAAATGACTTCCAAACATCTTTTCTTCTCTATAAAATTGGGGGCTCTAGCCAGCTTTTTAAGAATGCAGCATTCAAACTGGTTTCATAAATTCAAACACAAACACGCACACACACACACATTATGCAGGGAGAAAATGCCCAATATACTGGCTTAATGGAGCTTTTTATACTGAAGGGAGCATTTGGCAGAGGTTGCCACATTTAATAAGCACTCTGACTCTTTGTAAGATTGAAAAAAGATTTTGAGAGTTTCCAGCTCTGGAAATTTTTTTGAGGAAACAAAAACCAAACCAATCTGAAGCTGTTTTCCATGCCGCCAAAGAATAGAACATTTTGAATCATTAGGTTTGTCTCTGGCACAAAGCATTCCACTGCCGCTGAAAGCCGGCAGGATGGACACAAAGGAACTCCACTGAAACTTCCATTCCTACTTTCTATTGACCTTTTCTCTCAGTTAAGCAGGGAACCTTGCCATCATACTGCAGACCAAGTAAATCAGCTACCTAGTCAACACTAAATGACTGCTCACTCAACTTCTACAGTTTCCTGAACACAAGGATTCATAAAAAAGCTCGTAACATAAATAGAATTTTTCTACTGGGAAAAGAGGTAAGTTGTGGTTTTAATCACCAAAATTCGAAGGCTCCATTTTGATACATTAGAAACGAGGATTATTAACATATGTAAAGCAGTTAGCAAAGTATCTAATTCGTGATAGATGCTAATAATTATTGCTATTTCCACTCAACAAGGACGATCTTGCAAAACGGGATTTGTTTGAAACTTTCTGACTCCTCGTCCAGTGGTCTTTATATACAATAGCCATTACTCTCCCTCAGGTTATTGGTCCTGGTTAAGACTATTAGATCAAATATAAATTTTTGAATTGCAATGGCACTTCCATTGTCACAATAGAATTTTTCAGTGTTTTTTAACATGTACGTGACTGTTCTCACAGCTAAATTATAAACTGAAGGACAGGAATTTTTCCCTCCTCCTCTCTCCCTCCTACTCTTTCCTTCCTTCCTTCTGGAGAAAGTACTAACTTCCATAGCAGCTAGCATTGCGCAAGACATACCTTAAGCACTTAGGGAATTGATTGGCTTTGGTGTATCTTTAGTAGCATAAGTTCAGAGTATCACAAAAATTACAGAATTTAGAAATAATTTAGACCCAAACCTTATTGTATAAGAAACTGAAGTCTGGAGAGTTTCCAGAGGTTGCACAATAATTAGTTGCAAAATTTGGCAAGAAAAGTGAACTATCGACAGGGCACCTTTCTAAAGTCATCCAGCATATCCCACTTTTTGTCATATGTTCACAATCTTCTCCTGCTTATCACCTCAATGAAATTTTCTCTTGACTGATCCCATCCCGATAACAAAATTCCTTTCCTGAATGAAATACAAACTGAGTTTTACTATTACTTTCCTTTCGTCATAATCTAGGAAATCCAACTCTAATTTGTAGTTGAGAAAGAGTAAATGGGAACATGTGAATATGGGGTAAGAATTATTTTAAACCATTACCATAAGCCATCTTCACATTTCTAAAATGGAAATACTAATTTTAACATTTGTTCTTCTAGTTTTTATCTCATGAGATTTTTGCGAAGATTAAATATGGCGATACATACACAATTCTTGTCTTAGGTCACTCACTCCACTTAGTAAGCACTCATTAAATGTTAGTTGTCTTTCAAGAGAGAATCTGAAGACTCCGGCTACTGTGAAGTAGAGTAAGATTTAATGAGCTCAGCCTCATCCCCAGCAGTCCCACTCTCCTGAGCTTTAACCCTGACTCTGATCTTATGCGACTGCATCCATCTTTCTGGAATAGTATTAACTTCTTTCCACAAATAAAGAAACAAACATCTTTAGAAAAAATAAAGAATATGCATTTAATTAAGAAAAAAGTAGGAATAATTTTGAGAGTCAATAGGTCATCTATTACATTTGAATGAGAAATGAGCAAAATAAGATACGTCTTTTAATGTTAGGCTTAGTTTGATACTGTTGTATTTGATGTTATTGTATGTTGTTTAGTGAAGGACTAAAATAAAACAAAATAATACTCTAATTTATGATTGACAGTGTTAAAGTCTGGACATACCTGTTAAAGAACCTATTTTAGCTAATTTAATGTGTTCAAGGCATCGTACTATTCTAATTATGTTAGCTAATTGAAATGGTTAAGAAGTAATGATCATTCACAAAGTAGAATTCAAGCTTCAAAAATAACAAGTTATTTAACCAACATGATTATGGAATGAGGCATTTTACATTTTTCAAGATAACTAAAGCTCCCATTTCAGTGGCAAAATTTCTTTTAAAAATTACATATTGGATAGACATTATTCTAAAATCCATTAAATACACTCCTACCTTATTAATTTGAGTATGCTGAACCACAGTTCATTCTAATTTATGATTTAGGAATATCATTATAAACATCAATTACTCTCCTGTTCTTTGTTATACTGGGACTGCAGCTTGAATTACTGCCACTCTGTCAAGTGTCCCTTCATGTTACTGCCATCCTTATGCCTCCAGCAAAACCCCCTCCTAATTTATTCCTTCTAATTCAGAGTTTTCCAAACTTATTAGACCATGCAACATTTTTCGTATTATAACGCATCAATGGAACATAATCAGGAAGTCAGAAGATAAAATGTGCTCTAGGATTAAAGCAGATCACAAACATTTATTTTAAGTTAGAAATGATCAGCATTTGATTATTATACTTAATAAAAGCATGTAGTAACATAACAAAGACGTGGAAAATTATAAGTTCAGGCACATAATATAGACCACCTATTGGACAGGTAGTTAGCAAAGCTGTTGACGAATCAAAGAAAAAAGTTAAACATAATTGTTTAATGTTTCGTGTAATTTAGCTTTCAACTTTAATGGGATTTGCAAATGAAAAATACCTTCTTAAATCAGATTTTTCATGATCATACAAGCTCCATACATGGGTTTGGTATTTTTCATATATATCTTGAAAATGAGTTGTAAAAGGAAAATTATTTGCTAAATTTTAAAAACTTTCATTGTTATTTTGTGATATATTCTCCCAGAACACCAGTTAACATCTTACTTAATATAAAAGCTCTTTGGAATGTGGCTTGAGAAATACTAGACTGATCTGCAATGGATTTAAGAATAAGATAACCAAAGCTATTTAAATCGTAGGAGACAGAGATATCTATGAGAGACTGAGAGGCATATCTTTGAGTAAAGCCAAGGAGTTCTGTGTATGTATTGATAAACCATAGGATAAAGATTTAATAGTAAATTTATTAAGAGAAGTGTTTCTACTTCATTAACAGTCCTGAAGCAATGCTTCTATATTATTATTTTGATTGTTACTACTAATGGCTGCTATCATCTACAAAGGATCTACCAGGTCTCAGAAACTCCACTGAGCACATATTCAGTACTCACAGCAACCATATGAGATATGGACAACAATTATCTCTATTTTCTAGATGGAGAAATTGAGACTTAGGTTAAGTATATTGATAAAAGTTATACATCAAATAAGTGGCACAACTGGGATTGTGTGTCTGACTTTAGAGTTTGAGTCAGCCTCCCCGAAATAGAAAACAGAAACCTCCAGATGAAAGCACATAACTTTGTCTTCTGCGACCACGGTCTATGTGGTATCATTTTATCAGGAAGTTGAAATTTCAATCCTAAATGATGATTCCAGAGAGTCACAGAAAACAAAGGAGGCAATAAGGTGGTTTCTGGCTGCAGGAGGAGGATAGACTGGTGACGGGAGCACAGCCCATGCATGAGGAAAGAATACGGTTTCAGGGACTGGGTAGGAAAAAGACAATTCGGAAGAAAGAAGAGGAAATAAGGCTAGGAGAAGCAGAAGACCAAACTGAATTCACAAAACTCTAGGAACATTTGACGTACAGGATAACAGGTTTCTCCAACAGGGAATTTTAATAGGTTTTAAAGGACAATAATCAGTTCATTCAGTGGGAGAATTTGGGATTTGAGAATAAAACACAAGAAACTGACTAAAGGAAAATTTCCTCTAAGGGGTAAGTGAAATATTCCTTTCCCCCTGAAGAAGCTTTGATAATCAAACCAGACCAACAGCTTTAGTGCTTATTGTGGTAAGCAGGTTAGTGTTTGGCTTTCTCTTCATCTTTCTACTCTAGCCCTGCTTGATCCCCATCCCTGCCACCCAGAGAGTTATCCAGCTCCATTCCTGAGTTATTACTGTGCTTCGAATGTCAATATAGTACTGCATTTAGCACACTCATCTTTTTAAGGCTTAGCACCTTTTCTGGAATGTGATCGTCTGATACTAACCACTGCTGGTGTCCCACGCATATTGCTTCCCATACCTTTGGCGGGCTCTGTGCACACTTGCAAGTTCACATGTGCTTCGCTTCTAAAGGCTTAGCTCTGTGTCCTTCAGAGGACTGCCCGGGGCACTGAAGTCTCCTCACCTGCAGGAGTTGCTGGACGTACCTAAAGGTTTTCAGCCCACCACAGTCCCACACCCCTGCTGCCTCCTGCCCTGGCCACAGGAGTATAAAAGCCCTACTCTTTTGCCCAGGGGCAGGGCAAACTCTGAGGTGTAATTTAACGTCCAGAACTTCCCATAGGATCAGGCTGCATCTGGAACTTCACCTGAAATTTCTCCATTCCCTGGCTTCTTTGTCTTCTAGTTCCTATTTTCTCCACTTCCTAACTACTTTCTCCTGAGAGCACTTCCTTAATATTAATCACTTATACCTAAATCTTAAGCTCAGGGTCTACTTATTGCAGCATCCAATCTATGGCAGTCTTTGAACCTGGGTAGCATGACATTATTTTTGAAGTCCCAGCACCAAAGCCTATCCCTGGCATAGAGCCAAATATGAATAAGTGTTAAGTGGATAATATTTAAATTAAATGTTAAAAATCTTAGTTCAATTTTACTATATTAAAGAATTATTTAAGACTAAATCTTCTCTTTTTAACCACCAAGTAATGCATCATAACCAGATATGTTGGATAGCATAAAAGATTGCTGTTTACACATAGAGAGCTTTCTGCAGTTTGATCTACCATTGTTTACTTTGAAGATTTAAACATTGACCTCTTGAACACTCATGAGCATCCAGAAATCCAAGTACTTTGCTCAGTCACTTCCATTGGGCCCGGCTCTTGCTTCCCCTTCTTTAAATCTAATTCAGCATATCCTGTACTAATTTGAATGCTCAAAGACTGAGAGGGAAAATGTCTTCAAGTTTCAACCCATATATCTTCAGCATTTCCAGAAATCAAAATATCACAAGACCTTGAAAACAGAATTAAGTACACATTGAGAAGACTTGCCATGTCTAAATGGTTAGGTAAATATGTGATGGTACCAGAGGACATGTGGCGTGCACAAGACTGTTTTACTTCAAACATTACTAC
This sequence comes from Equus quagga, assembly GCF_021613505.1. Lineage (NCBI taxonomy): Eukaryota > Metazoa > Chordata > Mammalia > Perissodactyla > Equidae > Equus > Equus quagga. The sequence continues at coordinate 83,592,867 of NC_060269.1, forward strand.
TAGGTTTTCTTTATCCATCTTAGCCCAGATATATGTACAACAGCTATCTTCTAAAGTAATTTTAGTAGCTCTCTCTGGCATGACGTTATGAAAATATTTTCAGACACATATTTGAGTAAAAGAAGCATAATATATATTCATACTTAGTCTTCAGGTGTCTCAGAATCTGAAAACACAATTGATTTACCAAATGGTAATTTTATTAATGTTTGCCTGTCCAAAGTAGATATTCATTTCAAGTGTTTAAAAGTTCCATAGATGCATCAGTTAAATGGGTTTTCCATGCATATTATTTGTCTTAGTATATGAGTAAAATAATTTGAACACTGTGAGAACAGGCTCACAGGAGACATACACATGCTACTATCAAACATTATCCAGCATGGAGATTAACAAGGTTATTTATCTGAAAATTTTAGTAGGTCTTCTTTACTCTTCTGAGAGGCTGAAATTTATTTCAATTTTTAAAATTCAGTATATGTTTATTAGGGTACTCTTTTTTTTTTTGGTGAGGAAGATTGGCACTGAGCTAACACCTGTTGCCAATCCTCCTCTTTTTGCTTGAGGAAGATTGTCACTGAGTTAACATCTGTGCCAATCTTCCTCTATGTTTTGTATGTGGGATGCTGCCACAGCATGGCTTAATGAGCACTGCTAGGTCCATGCCTGGGATCTGAACCCATGAACCTTGGGCTGCTGAAGCAGAGCACGTGAATGTACCCACCATACCACCAGGCCAACCCCTACGGTACTCACTTTTGATGGGCTGGCAAGTGTACAATACTGTGACCATGATGTAAGGAGTAGCCTAGGTAGAAAACCTTTTAAAAGGATGTTTCTAACATTAGGTAGTGTATATTATTAAATTTTTTCAAAGAAGTTTTGTGCACAATGTTTTTTGTGGTTTTTGGATTTGCAGAAAGAGACCATACACACATGCATGTGCACACACATACACACACTATAAGAATGAGAAATTGTTTAGCAAAGGATACAGAACTTAGAGAACTATGAAAAGGCTATTGGAGTGGGAACAGATGCAGCATGCCCTGGGTGACTGTCTCTGGCCCCTGGTTCCCTAATGTGGGGCACAGATGTCCTTAATACATGGCCTGCAGGTAACCTCCAGACAGAGTTGAAGGCATAGACTAATGTTTGATATACCTCTGCCCTTTTATATTTGGCTTTCTAGTAACATCTCAGAAAAACATACACTAACCATGTATACTCTTCCACTTAAATAAATGTATATGACTATCAAGCTTTCTGAACTAAACTCAGCATCCACAAGGCCACCTTAACAAAGATGAGTGAGGTTGAGGACGGTCTGGGGGGTTGGGTGAGAGTCAGAACTCAAGAGTCCCTGAAAAATATTTCTGTGTTCTGCTTTCCAGAATACCAGAAAGGTATTTCCTTGCAGTATGAAGCAATCTCTTCTCATTGATTGTGAGCTGTTGATGAAGAAGTATATGTTCTAAAAAATTTTACATTAGACATTGAGAAGAATATTGAAGTGCCTCTATGAAAAATTTACTCACATCTAAGAGACCTGAGAAGAAATCATTCCTTTCTCTTCTAGTCATTGTCACTATCTTGTCTGAAAGAGCTGGAGCTGTTTTGCTATCAGTCCCAGAGAAACGCATTGGCCAAGAAAATTATAGAAGAGCCAAACCCTGACATATGGCAGGCAGGGACCTCAATACATCCAGTTGTGTGGCATAACTTCTTTTATTTAATTGATGTTTTCAGTTACTTGCTGACAGAAGTGTCCTGGCACAAACATGTCACCAGAAATGAGTTGTCACATGTAACAGACCAAAATGCTGAATTGGTGAATAAAAGGAGATAAAGCAAGGGAAAGGACGATCCACTGCACTCTTCCAACCTTCCTGGTTAACGTCCCTTGTGTGGTTTTGAAGCATTTGGCTAAATGTTTTCTCATTTGGGGAACTGACAGGAAATTTTCAGAATGGTAGTGTTTCTTGCAACTCTCAGTTAGTCCTTAAAGAAAGAGTTATACTTGGACTAAAGTTGATGTATTGAAAAGCAGAGAACGAATAAAACACTATTCTGTTTAGAGGTTCTTCATGTCTGTGGGCTATAATGTAAATTAACTTACAGTCCAATAATGTGGAACTTTTGGGGATTTGAAAAGCCAAACTTTCTACTCAAAGCTATAGGTAATGCAAACAGAGAGAGTGAGAAGGGAGACTGAGCAGAATATTTGATCAGAGGAAAAGGAAATCCTATAACCCCAGACTTCTAGCAAATGCTTCTGGTTAAATACTATTCATCTAGTAAAGCGGACAATTTTATCTTTAAAATGTAAATGAAAAGGACAAATTATATATGTGCCTTCCCACATCAGGCTATTCATTTGATTTTCCTCGTGGCAGAGGCCATTAAATGATGATTACTGGGGAGGTGAGGGAGAGGATGGAGGAGATTCTGAGGCCTGTGGCTAGGACTGGACTTCCCAGGAAAAATAACTTGCTGAGTCAGCTCTCTGCCTAGGTTATGGAACTGAATGCAAATGAGTTAGAAGCCAACTAAATTTTTTTTTTCTTTTTTTTGAGGAAGATTAGCCCTGAGCTGACATCTGCTGCCAATCCTCCTCTTTTTGCTGAAGAAGACTGGCCCTGAGCTAACATCCATGCCCATCTTCCTCTACTTTATGTGTGGGACACCTACCCCAGCATGACTTGCCAAGCAGTGCCATGTCTGTACACTGGATCTGAACTGGTGAACCCCAGGCCACTGAAGAGGAATGTGTGAACTTAACCACTGCGCCACTGGGCCGGCCCTCAACTAAATTTTTAAGGTAACTGCATTACTAAAGTGACTCTAAGCCTCCCTAAGAGTGTATTCCTATAATTAGATCAATCTTCAGCTCACCAAACCCACTCAACAGGAAGGGAACTGTAAAAGCTCTGCAGTCCCAAGGTAAGGCAATCTTCCACATGCCCAGCCCTAAAATGCCCACAGAAGATAGAGGCAAGCACGTTGCCATCCCACTCGCCACCCTCAAATGTGGAGCTGTCAGACTTACAGAAACAGGAATTTTGTCACCTACCAGAACTGGGTGTATTCACTATTATTTTCCATCAGAATATGACACAAACTATGAATCAGTACCACTGTGTTTTATTTTCCGCTCTATTGTAAGGAGAAATTTTATGGTAATTGTCTTTCCTGTTCCTCACTATCAGAAATTTTCTACCCTGGACAGAGTGAAAAACTTCTTTTTCACTGACCAGAAACAGTTACAGTCTAACTTGATGGAAAAGACGACACAACACAGAGATCTTGAACTTGAGTTAGCTCCAGCGGCTGTATGACTTTTTATGTCATCTCGTTTTGGGGGAGGTACAAATATATTTCAGATAAGCATGGCCGTTTGGGGGGATGCCTATGTATGAGAAAAATGTGTGCTTGTAGGCTGGGTAGCTAAAAATGTGGCCTGTAGTCGTGTCATTGATTGACATCCTAATATCCATGACATTCCTAAAGGAGTGATGACATGATTCTGCTTTCCAGTATTTTTTGTAGGAACGAGATAATTATGATTATCTACTGGGGTCTCTGGGGGAAAGTTCCCTCAATCTCAAAAATGAAACTCAAGAAATGACAGATTCTCTCCTTTGGCTGTGGCTGTGCCTAGAGGTGTAGCCTGGAAATACCACTCCATCTTGTTCCTAGACTGAAGTTGATGTTTTCACTAGTGATGACACCATAAATGTTGTAAAGCACCTGGGCCCTGAATAAGATGACTAATCACTGATTGTTCTCTGGCTGAAGCTCCTCCTGCCTCAGGACCACCAGTTGTGCATATGGTTTAAGCAGGCTCAAGCTAAAGTGTTCTGTGACTTGCAGATCAAAACACTCCTCACTATACGGTAGATTATCAGTGGGTGGAACTGTGTCAAAATTTCAAATACAACCACAACTACTACTTACTACTTTCTATAAAAGGGATAATGTTAATTAATAACTTTAGCTCAGTCCATGTTATTGATTTCTATTTTTCCTTGACTCTAAAATTCTGAACCAGGAAACACACTTACCAAAAGCAATAGATAAAGACAGACAATTTAAAATATAAAGTGTAAAGAAATCACAGGATTTTAAAATTCCTTCCAGCTATGAGAATTTATAAACTTGAACAAAAACAAAGCTTAAACAGTAAGGACAAAATAATGGATAGGATGTTATTCTTTAAGTGGGTATGGCATGGCAGGCATTATGCTAGTTATATCATTTGATCTTTAAAGAGAGAGAAATTTATAATCTCATTTGGGAAACAGGGAAATTAAAGCTCAGTGAAGTTAAAGGAAACATATTTCAAACCTTCTTTTCCAGATACAACGCATTTTTCTTGAAGAAAATGATTACATCCCAAAATAAATAAAATGAAACAACATAGACATAGTCCTTTGTTCACCAAATTGTAACTCTGATCACTACTTTTCTAATTTTGACAGTGTTATAAGACTTTATTTTAAATTTTAGAAGATGATGTGAAGCTGCTAATTCAAAACATAATTACTGAATCAGTCAAACTCAGAGCATTCTCTAGAGCACAAACGAAACAAAACATGACAGGCTCCAGGCTTTGGGAAAGCATCTTTTGTATAATTGCTATTAACCACTGAAGGCTTGGAAATATGTTAGAGAGAAAGACTGAAAGAAGATAGCAATTATTTTGTTTCATTTGCTCTTTCAGTCAAACATATATGCTCTACAAGACAATTTCAGACTATTATCAAACACAGAATCCCTCATTAATTTATTACTTGAGACAGTGTATTTCTTTATTAATTTTAGCAAAACCCCAAATTCTCCATTTTAGGGATAGGCTTTTCTTTTGATTCAAATGGGTATTTTTTTTTCTTTTTACTAGTTCAAAAATAAAAAAGAAAATCAATAATTACAGCAGAAATAATTTTTAAATAATATATTTGGTGAATAAAGAAATGTTGGTTCCAAAACTATTTTATTAGAACTTGTCTATTTTAAAACCATTTCCATTGCACAAATTGTTAATTTCCTCTGCAAGCTTTTCATAATGAGATTATTTAGCAACTGGTCAGATTTTTAAGATTACAATTTAAAGTGACTAAGAAATTAGTGAAAGTCAATCCATGTTTTTGTTATATATGAACTAAACTATGATGTATAAGGAAGGAAAACACTGATTAAGTAAGAGTAATGTGATTGCCATTACGCAATATAGTCATTTATTATAATTAGATGTTCAAGAATAACCTAAGATTATAATTTCTTTACAAAGTGACAAAATTAATTTAATAATTTAATTTTAAATAATTTAAAATTTAATAATTAAATATGTATTTAATAATTTAATAATTAAAATTAGTTCCAAATTTAGAGCTATTTAGAAATTAATAAAACAGGATCTGTACAGTAACACCCATGTATTCATCGAGTTCTGAGCATTTACATAAACTATTACATATATCCAAGGCACAATGAGCTCTTGCATCTCAGCAGCCATTACTGGTGCTCACCAATAATCACTTCTGTTTCCACTCGTCCCCCTGCGTAGGTGGCGTTTGGGGATTAGTTCTTGTTGGAGGGCTGTGAACTGAGGTACAGTCTGCCTCGTCTGGGAAAATGCCCAGAAGAAGGGGCATGAGTGCACTATGTGCTCCCTTTGGCTACTGTGGTGACCAAAATGACGCAGCTACAGGATACATGGTGACTTCAACATCTGGGACCCTAAATGACTTTATGGAAAAGAGTGCTGGCTGGCTACATAACTGACATGGAGCAAAAGCAAGAAGTAACTTCTGTTATGTTAAACCACTGAAATGTTGAAATAACTTGTTATTGACACATAACCTAGCCTATCCTGCCTAATACCCCCTGGAGAAACAATTCTCTAAAATGTTATGATATGGGAAAGAAGGCATCAGCAATCCATGGTACACTATATCAGCTAAAAACCACCTGTTGTCATTCTACTCCCAAAAACATCTCTCTTTAAGATCTGGAAATCTAATTAAGCTGATGTTAAATTTTAATTCTAATGACTGTTATTTTTACCATAGGCACAATTTATGACAAAATCAATGCAAATAGAATTATTAGAATTTCAAGTTTAAGGTAGATTTGTTTCTAAATCTATTCTGAGAAGCATTACAAATTATTATGTATATAATAATAACTATACATATGCATATACACACAAGTACACGTAATTTCCTACAGGCTAATTGACACCGACGTTGGGACATTAAAGAGGTGGGGAAAAGCTTGCTTCACACTCCTCAGCAGCTTTTAGCACTGTCTGTTCAGTAAAATATAAAAATGTAAGAATAAATAATTTATTTTTATTCAGGCTAGTGCCAGCAGTAGTGGTCAAATAGAGGATTACTTTTGTTTCGTCAAGGCAATACTTGAAAATTGTAAAAATTTTGAAATTTCTTCCCTTTTCTTTATATCCCCACACTGGGACACTAAAAGAAAACTTTTTAAAAATTTATTATTTTCTTGAGTTCTGTGAGGTTTGTACAATTCTCACTTCTTAATTCAGTCCACAAATAAATATGTGCTACCATGTGGGACAGAACATAAACATCCATATTATAATGAATCAAATTATGTGTATTAACACAAGTCTTTAAATACATCATTAATATCAAAACATGTGTCAGCAAAGGCAAAAAGTGGCCTAAATATAAGATATACATTAATATTCAAAATCAAAAAATTGAGTTCCATAATTAAACTAAAAAAAATACCAATATGAATTCAAACTAATATTTTGTGAATCTACACCATAACTCTGCTACAATTAGCTCTATAATAAACATTTACTGAATATATGAAAATACAGAACATATTTTTTCTTGAATCTGATATATGATAATATACAACAGATTTTTTCTTGAATCTGAATATATGATAGCATACAACATATTTTTTCTTGAATCCTTAGAGAACGCACTCTCAGCATGTGATAAAAAACATGCATTTTGGTTAGAAATTCTTCTAAGAAATATTACCCTTCTTTTCTCTTTTTTCTTCCTTAAATAAAGTACAGATTGTCTCCAGGTTGAAGTAAGACTTGTACTACAGTCATGCATCCCTTAACGATGGGCAGACATTCTGAGAAATGTATTATTAGGTGATTCTGTCATTGCATGAACACTGTAGAATGTACTTACACAAACCTAGAAGGTATAGCTTACTACATACTTAGGCTCTATGGTGCTAATCTAATGCGACCACTGCCATATACATGGTCTATCGTTAGCCAAAACAACGCTATGTGGCACACGATTGTATACATAATAGTTTATAAATAATAATGTATACGTGTTGATTTCTTTTTACACCCTCTTTCTCTCTGAAAACTCATTTAATTCTCATCACTAACCTATGAGGTAGACACTATTAATAATCACCATTTAAAAGTTAGGAAACTGTGGGGGTCAGCCCAGGGGCGCAGCTGTTAGACTGCATGTTCCACTTTGGCTGCCCAGGGTTCATCACTTCAGGTGCTGAGTGCAGACCTACACACCACTTGTCAGGCCATGCTGTGGTAGGCGTCCCACATATAAATTAGAGGAAGATGGGCATGGATGTTAGCTCAGGGCCAGTCTTCCTCAGCAAAAAAAAAAAAAAAAAAAAAAAAAGAGGAGGATTGGTGGCAGATGTTAGCTCAGGACTAATCTTCCTCAAAAAAAAGGAAAAAAAAGAGGAAACTGTGATACGAGAGTTTGAAATAACTTCCTCAAGGTCACACAGGTATTACATGGCCAAGTTGGGATTTGAACAAAGGAAGTCCAGTTTCAGAGACTGTGAATCTATATTTGTTAAGCATATGCCAAACTTACTAAACCACCCACTGAAAAATAGCCATAATAACGTAAGACAAAAACAGTTTATCATCACAGTTAAGCAATTACTCTTTGACTGCATCCTAGGTCAATGTTCCTTGATGTTTTCTGAGGGTGGCATTCACATACACAATAATTTGTACACAATCCCTAATAAAACCAACAACCACTTGCTTACAGAAAATGTGCACATTTTCTTACAGGCTGTGAGGAGAGAAGATGAAGGAGACGGGATCAAAGGGCATCATTTAAGATATTGGGAATATGACCTCAAAGCAACCTTGAGACTGTCTGTGGATTGAAAGAATTGAACAATTTAGTGATCATAGAGTTATATTCTTAAAGGTCAGTTATAATTTTTGTGTGGTAATAAAACAATGCCCTCGGGGGTTCCCGAGGTGGCAGGACTGTTTCTACCCACCAGAGAAGGTCCTGACTGCTTCCCTCTTCCCACTCCATCCTCTCCTCCTCTCTTCCTGGTCACACTTCTCCAGCTGCTTTTTATGGTGTCCTCCCTACTCACCGTCAGCCTGGACAGCTGTCCCTCATCATGCTGTAGTCAGCATGTCTGCCTCTAACAAGAAGGCTGCACCCCAGAGAATGTCCAGTCTGCTGTAGGATTTGAAACCACGTAACCATGGCCGGAGTAAGAGTAAATTATTGCTCTGGGGCTGAGGGAACTCCAACATGAGTAGCGTAAAGACAAATAAAAATTAAAAATAAGAAAAAAATTTTAAATAAGAGGCTTAATGCTCATTGTTGAAAATAATATCAGAGCTTGCCCTCTCCTCCATTTTCTTAGAGCATTTACTTTAGAAAACTTGTAGGTACTTTTTCTCTTTGAAATGTATACACTTCCTTTTGAAAGCCTTTTGTCAGTGTTTAAACCCAGGGACTTCTTTCTCAAGGACCTGGGAGCCATCTCTTTGAAATGTAGACATTAAGAGAGAGAGACAGCACCCTCATTTCCCAGTTTCTTTGGGAGAGTAGTTGCCCAACTTTTTGGGTACCTTGCTCCATGCTGCAAAACTACCTCCTATCGTAAAGATAGGAGGGGGCTGGCCCGGTGCCACAGAGGTTAAGTGCGCACATTGCACTTCGGTGGCCCAGGGTTCGCTGGTTAGGATCAGGGGTGCGGACATGGCACCACTTGGCAAGCCATGCTGTGGTAGGTGTCCCACATATAAAGTAGAGGAAGATGGGCACAGATGTTAACTCAGGGCCAGTCTTCCTCAGCAAAACGAGGAGGATTGGCAGCAGTTAGCTCAGGGCTAAGCTTCCTCAAAAAAAAGATAGGAGAAGTTTGCTTCTCCCCTGGATAAAGCCAATTAGTTAACATAGACGGTCACTCCAATTAGCAGGTAATTTTAGGATGAACTATGTATGGCAAATGGTGCTGTCAAGTTCTCTGTACTTGAGGACTAGTATTGTTTATTCTGAAAACATGTATGTAACAGGTTGTATCTGCTTGGCCATACAAAAGGGTGAGATTTCTGTCCTTGAAATCTCTTAGTGGACTGCCTGTGCATTAGCATTCTGGTTTAATGCTTATTCAATAATAAAAGTGTTTTCTTTCTCTGCTACCATTGTGGGGAGGATTTCCGGACTGGGAAAATTTTTGGTTTTTAACACTTTCCCAACAGCAGGGTGTACGTGCCTCAGCCAACATGGTATTTGGTGCCCTTCACTCTAAGGAGTTCATTTATTGTTCCCAAATACTAATGATCCACATCATGTTTTAATTAAGTTTGGAGATAAGTGGCAACTGGATAAATGAGATGTTACTATACACTTCATGTCATAGGCACAGGAATGTGGGCGGGCACACATCATTTATCCAGCATTCCATAGAAGTAAGACACTCTATAAGGTTAACTTTTCAGAGAAGTGAAGCTTAAAATTTAAGTTTAAAAAATGAGGGGGCTGGCACTGTGGTGCAGCAGTTAAGTTTGCCCACTCTGTTTCGGTGGTCGGGGGTTCACAGGCCCAGATCCTGGGTGAGGACCTGACATCGCTTATCAAACCATGTTGTGGCGGCACCCTACATAAAATAGAGGAAGACTGGCACAGATGTTAGCTCAGGGCCAATCTTCCTCACACATACACACAAAAATCATACACTTTTTTCTTTTTTTGATGAATGCACTTTAAAAATACATAAATAGCAGGTAGCAATAGTTGAGCCCTTCTCTGCCTTTCTATGATAGTTGTATATGGAATATTACCTCAGCACATAACCCATTAGACATAAATATTAATATACTTGACTTGCTCCCATCTTACTGGATAAAGAAGGAAGTCATACATTTTTTTAACCTATAAAATAGTTCATTTTCAGCAGTGAATAGGTGCTCAATGACTGTTTAATGATTGAACATTGCGTGTGGGTAATTAAATATGGCTATGCTCTTGATTGCTCAACAATTTATACTGAAATTTTATTTCACGCTTTTGGTGCCCTGTCCATACCCACGTTATTAGGTCCAGCTGCCATGAGTGTTGGCTGCTAAAGTTTCACAGTTGCTTCCTTCTTTGGGAATTTCCCTTTGCCTATGGGAAGCTGCCTTACCTAGGAGACTCCCAGCCCCCTCCCCAAAGTCAGTAACCAATACATGCAGGTACAAAACGCCAGCCCCTTTGCCTCACAATGGGACCAACTGTAGGTAAATGTCCTGCTACAGAGCCTTCTCCTGGCCCCATGGGGTCAGGCTGAATCTAGACTCCAACAGACATCACATTTCTTGTTCAGTGACTCCCCCATCCCCTCCACTTCCTTCATGTCCTTATCTTGTGGACACACCGTCAACAAAATAGTAGAGGGAAATGCCCACTATACTTTTAGGCATTTCTCTCCAATATTTTCTACTTGTGAATGCGTATTTATAAAAGTACGCCTTATTGCATGTTACTATGTGGTGATTACATTATACATTCTGTACCCTATTTTTCTACCTAATATTTCCATTGTCTATCTGAAATATAAAAAGAGAGTTTGGTTGTCAAATTTTGGGAAATCTCTCCCTGCTTACACTCTATTCTGCTTTGCATTATCCTATGGTCCTTATCATACTAGAGCTTCTACAAGTGTTATGTGTGTACATGATCTTCCTTTAGTTGTGTTAGCACCCTGAGGCAGGGACTAAATTGAATAATTTTTACATCTCATAAAATGGTTAACAAAGTACCTTGTACATATCAATTTTTTAAAAAACAACCAGCAGTCCAATCAAAATATGCTGAACTGGTAGTATTAGTTTTATAGTTAACAATAGAAAAAGTTGATCTAAAAAACCAATTACCAAAATCACAATTACAAAACAATTACTTAATATCTGATCAATATACTTTGTAAATTTTTTAATCTACTGAAATTAACTATTTTAATCGCAATGTATTTGAAAACACATTTTATCTCACATTCCCTATAAATGATTTTTTTCACATCCTTGTGAAATCATTCTTTTTTTTTATCAGATTCAGTATCTAACACTCTACAGCATTTAGAATATTTTCTCTGTAAAATAATACATTAGAATGAATTCTATGACATTCGACTGACATAGCATAAAAATGAGCATTTAAGAGGTTTCAAATTGTCAATTGTATAGTTTGAACTAATCCTAAATGGCAACAGGCTAGCATTTTAGGAGATGACTCCTTATCTTAAAAAGTGCTGCAAATTGAGTTGTACAAGGCCAGTTCCCAATGGAAGGGTGCTTGGAGGAGAGAGCTAGAACAGAGATGGACAGTTTTCCAATAACAGAAATCACAGTATATTTCTTCTGCCTCTGTGTAGGTGACAGCAGATATTTATTGTGACTACTATACCGAGACAGTCATTGGATCCCTTTGTTTTTAGTGACAGATACATTTTTCAAGAGTATTATTCTTACAAGATCATGGATCTTTCTCTTAAGGCAAAACTAATCCATCAGGCAAGTTTACTTTACTCAGATTGACATCTTTAGATCTACTAAAACCACTTAAACTGTAAACTATTTTCCCAATAACTATGTTGGCACAACTCCACCAGAATACACAAGCAATAATACACACCTCTCTGAGGTTACTACTGTTTCTTAGGCAGCACAATTGAACCAAAATGACATACACAAAATTATTAAGTGTAGCATTGATCTCCAGTCTGAAAAACCGTTTGTCTTGTAGGTTCTGTAATATTCAAATCTTACACAAGTATGTAAAAAATTGTAGGGGCCACCCGGTGGCATAGTGGTTAAGTTTGCGTGCTCTGCTTCAGCAGCCCGGGGTTTGCAGGTTCAGATCCTGGGCACAGACCTAGCACTGCTCGTCATGCCACTCTGTGGAGGCACCCCACATAAAATAGAGGAAGACTGGCACAGATGTTAGCTCAGGGCCAATCTTCCACACACACACACACACACACACAAATTGTAGAAGTGACTATTAAATAATCACAGCTAACAGTTATGAATGCTTATAATGGGCCATGTACTCACTTAATCTTTAGGACTCCCCAATGAGACCACCACCATTGTCATCATTTTCACATTGCAGATGAAGAATATGAGGCATAGAGAGGTTAAGTAATTTGTTCACAAGTTAAGTAATTTGTTCACAAGGCCAAGAGTGGAATTCAGGCACCTGGTGGCACAGTTTGTGTTCCTAGTCATTACGATGTACTCATTCTCCTAAGACATAACAAATAAGGAGGGAAACAAATGGTTGACTTGGATCATGCATCCTCTAGACCTTGCAGCCCCTAAAGTCAGCTCAGTATTAACTCTACCAAGCACCATGGAAGACCATGCAGTTCTAGCTACTAGACTTACATTGCAGATCACTTGATAACTACTAAGAAATCTATCTACTTTCAAGAGAATATTAGATTTCTTATTTTCTTGGCAACTCTGTAGCCAACTGACTCAATTCATTTTGCCTTCACTCTGACTTTCTGTCCTCTCTCTCTCCGATGCTCCCAGCCCCATGATGTCATTTGTGTTCTCTTTCAACCCATCCCCACGATTGCTCTTCTCTCTCCCAAATTTTCGATTTTATTCACAGAAAGCCTGTTCCACTTTAAACAAACTCCTCAACATCCGGAACTGTTTGTAGGAACATTCAGTCCAACGTGTGACCCAGCCAAAACCTGATGCATTTGGATTCTCCTGAGTTCTCTCAGTCAGAGATGCCTCCTTCTCCAGTCGTGATAGAGCACTTCAGTGCAGCTTCCGATCAGCACCCCTTCACAGGCTGCAATTGTCCTCTGATCTGTGAGGGTCATATCACCCTCTTGCCATCCTTGTGTCTAGTACCAGCCAACCTCCAGATCATTCCCCTTCATTTACCAGAGACTTTGCATCTGACTTTAGTTTTTTTCTCTACCACAACCCTGTTATCATTTGCCTAACTTCAGTGTCCAAACACATGATCAAAACAACTTGGCCACTAAGTTCCTTGACCATAGGCAGAATTTTGGCCCCATGATCTATGCCCATCATGTAAGCCTGTGAATATGTTACATCACAAGGCAAAAGGGACTCTGCCAATGTAGTTAAAATTACTAATCAGTTGATTTCAAGATAGATAGGATTATCCTGAATTACCTGGGTAGGCCCAATATAATTGCATGGGCTCTGAGAAACAGAACTTTTTCCCCAATGAAGGTAGAAAAGGAGATTCAGAGGAGATGTGGCAGAAGGAGAAGTCAGAGAGATACAATGGACAAGGAAGACTCCACGCACTGTTGGAGGGAGCACTGGGACAAGAATGCAGAGTGCCCTAACGTTGCTCAGAGAGGCTCCTGGCTGACAGCCAGCAAGAAAATGAGGACCTCAGCCCTACAACCACAGGAAATGAATTCTGCCACCACCGCGAGTTAGCTTGGACACGGATTCCCTCCTCCCATCCTCTTCACCCTCAGAACCTCCAGGTAAGAGCCCAGGCTGCTGACACCTTGAGTTTTGCCCAATGAATCACCAACTCAGACTTCTGATCTATAAAACTAATGAGATAATAAATTGGTATTATTTTAAGCTGCCAAGTTTGTGGTAATTTGCTACAGCAGCAAGAGAAAACTAATACATGACTGCTTTCTGCATCCCTTGCCTCAATGCCTTCAGAATGGCATTTCCTCAGCCAGAAATACTCTCCTCTTACCCCTCAAGTCTCAGCAGTCCTCCTGGATTATTGCTATACGTCCCAAAGTCCAGAAAACACATGCGCACACCTGTCACTTATAAGTATTTGTTTAATGTTTTTCTTCCCTGCTATACTGTTGGAGCAGGGACCCTGATGATAGTGTACTATATCCACCACCTCCCAGAGTGCTTGAACCTGACAGTCACCCAGTAAAATTGTACTGAATAATAATTTAATAAATAGACAAAAGAAATGGAAAAATAAGTTTGCTGGTCATAGACATGAATTTGATTCATTTTTAATATAACAATCTTGACAAAGATCTACTTTGCCATAGTATAATAATCTTGACAAAGCTTATTATATTATCAGTAAAAGTATATTATTTTATGCCCAAAAATGTAATTAATGTTTCAGTTTCTTAAGCAACTTTGTAAATAGACACACATCAATCACCCAAGTGTCTAAATCCATGGAATTATTTCATTGTTATTATAATTATTAATGTAAACCACATAGTAGTACATATAGCTACAAAAAACATGGTTCCAATACATTCTATTGACTTAACCAAATTGCTTTAATGCTTTGGCAAAAATAATCCCCTTTTCCATTTGTATATAGTATGAATTTATGCTGTGTTTATGCTGTGTGAACACATTCCCAAATTAAAATATAATTCATAATTGAAAGTTTAAAGGAAACATATTAATGACAAAATTATATCATTACACTAAGTCCCATTTTGAATTGCTTGCCATCTAGCTGGAAATTTGCAATGAAATGAGAAATCACGTTATTTCATTAGCAAATAATGAAGTATATAAACAACACTGTGTTCATTTCATAGTATTTACTACATTTATAACATCTCCATTTTTAAGTTAATCTTTTGCCTCTCAGAAATGAACGTCCCAAAGGAGTTATGTGCATAGAATCCCTTGTAAACTAAGCAGAGGCTTTTTTTTTAAGTTTTCCCTGAACTGGAAAACCAATTCCTATCTTTAAACCAGTATCAGTACACAGGTAACTTATATTCTTAGGCATTAATTTTGTTTTCAAAACAATTAGAAAATGACATTAAAAATTTCGTGTATGGACTTAGAAATATTCATGCTTGACATTGAGACATGTAAGTCATAATAATAATTACATCATTATTTTGTCTTGGTCATACGGATATAACTAATAGCTACACATCCATCCATTAACAATATATTGCTATGGGGAACACCGTAACTGGCAATCTTACGTTTTAGATTTGACTTACATTATCTTTAAAATATTTTTAAATGAATAATTCAAAAAATCTTTTAAAGTAGTACAATTTAGTAGAATCCCTGTTTCAGAACATTAAAATCATTGATATTTTTGAAGGTTCCCAGGTGATTCTTATGTGTGGCCAGAATGTCGGGCACAGCAGAAACACTGTGGCTCTGGAACCGAGTGGGCATTTGTTCTAAAGCAGGTTTCATCGCTCATTAACTGGGTTCTTGACCAAAACAGTGAATCTGATTGCACTTCTGTTTTCTCATCTATAAAGTGAAGATAATACTACTAATTCATTAGAAAATTGTAAGAATTCAATGGCAAAAATCAGTATAGAAAATGGCCATGTCAACCAAAACAATAATTATTTTCTTTCCTCTAGGTTTCAAATAATAATGCACTACTACACTGACAAAGTATTGCATATGAAAAGGCACAGAGTGTACACCTAAAACTAATACAATGCTATATGTCAACTATCTAAATTTTTTAAAAAGAAAAAAGAAAAGAAAAGGTACAGGGCATCTATTTGATATTCCTGGCAAAAATCAGAAAACCAACCCAAGATGATGATCCTAATTTGCTCTCTCATAGAGAACATAGAGAACAAGGGCATGGCCAGTTAGGGATCTCAATTTTCGAAATAAAGATTCTATCCTTTAAGGTACTAGAAAACACTGTTGATGACTGAGTATTTCCAGGCAATAATAATAATAATAACACTGCCAAAGAAAGAAAATATGATTTAAGAGGCATCCTTGGATCCCGAGATAGTAGATCCTGCGTCACATACAGTGCTATCACTTTACTGTATGACGTGCAGCTTCGAGAGTTTCCACGGCAGCAAACAAAAGAGAGTAACAGATTTAGTAAGACCATTGGCTTTCATTAAAACTCTCTTTTCTAAAAATAGGTTCTAATTTTTATAATTTTTTTCTTTCCTAAATTACATGGAAATGCAAATCAAATTTAGCTTAATATTGTGCACTTTGCAAGATTTTTCCAACGGAATAAATAATCCCATTAAAATGCACGTTAAATACTTTGAGAGGTGCATTTAACGTGCCTTGATAAAATAGGCTAAAAACATGCATTTTTCTTTTTTTCCATTTAATAACAATGTTACAACTAGAAAATCTTAGAAATCAACTAGTACAGTGAGTGAAAGGAGATGCAGAAAATAAAAATGACTAAGCCAAGATCCCAGTCAGTAAGTAGCAGAGCCTACACTGGAACACTAATGCTCTGACACCCAGTTGAGCTACTTTGACCCATAAAAGGGTAATTTAGGAAGAATAAGTGAGTTATTACACCTTTGCAACTGTCACTTAAAAAAGACCTAAAAGAAGTCTTTTTTTTTTTCAAAGTGGGATTGAAGCAAAGTTTACTCAACAAGACAAGACATTTTCTGATACTTCCCACGTTGTGTTCAGTTAACATTTTTTAATTCCATATTACTAAACTCAGATTTTAAAAAGAATGAAAACCATGTGAATAAAATCCTTGCATTTTCATGATTTTCAGTAAGACCAAGCACAGACCATCCCAAATAGGACATTTTAGGAAATTCTAGACTTACCCTACAACCTCTTTCTAACCCGTGTCACAATCCAGTAACTAACAATCAGCACTGGGAGCTTCACAGCTAACGTATGTCATCTCATGCTATAGTTAAATCCATTACATTGCATATTGTGCTTCAACCTTCTTTTCTTGAAGCTGAAGAATCTCTTTTAGTTTAATGTTTCCTCATAGGAAGCATTTCCATTGTGTCTTCTATTCCTTCTACTGCCTTTCTAGTAACATACCCACAAATACATTCGCCAATTCTCCCCTGGGAATCCCAGAAAAGCTTGAGATTCTTGTGATTAAGAGAATAAAGGTATATTTGACTACATTCATGATTGCCAACTATTCTAAACACTAAAGCAGCTTTAAAAATAACACAAAATTTAAAGGAACAACCAAAAAAAGATGAGTAAGCAAAACTCATTATATGAAATGCTGGAGGTAAGTTCTAATTTATTTGGAGTTGGGGGAGGGCAGTAATATAGGAATTAAAGTGTTTATTATTAAATATTAAATAATATTATTAATATTAAATAATATGAATGATTTTAACAGATACACTATATCAAAATTTTGTTGCTTTTATTATTTAAATCACCATAAGAAGCATTGTAGTTATTAATACCAAGAAAGCAGTAACAATAATACCCACTACCTTTATTGAGCACCAAGTGTCAACTGTTATATATAAATTTATATTATTTACTCCTCATCTTAAAATTGCCAGGCAATTATTAATACAGGATTTTGCATATAAAAGATTGGAGGAACTCTGAAATTGCAAAATCTACTAAAAGTCTCCAATGTGCCATAGGTGGGACTGGATGGCAGCTCATTTCTACAGTGCAACTAGTTGCATACACCATTCTATTTGGCTCAAAACTTGGTGACTCTGCTTTAAAATTTGTTTAAATTCTACCTTAGAAAGAGGTTGGAAATAATAAACATTAATTTCTTTCATCATAAATCCCATAAATTGAAAAACATTAGTTAATGGTGCCCTCATTTTCCTATTTTAATAGGACTAACAAAATTAGCATATATGATTTTCTGCCTTATATAGTTTGTATGGCATATGACTATATGGATATTAGATAAGATGTAACTTGAAGAATACCATATATCAATTTGGTATATTTTCATTGCACACTTTCCTTACCAATCTCAGAAGTTTCAATATTTCTCCTTAATGCTGAAATTTAGATCTTTTGAAATAGTCATTTCATTGTGTATAACTAAAAACCATTTGGATCCAAGCATGTTCAATCCTCTTCCCCCAGCACTTTATTATGAAAAATATAAAAACATAAGTAAAAGTTGAAAGAATTATATGGTGAAAACATGTATATTCATCCCTAATTCTAAAATTAAAATTCTGCTATATTTGCTGCATCATATATAAATGCATATGTATATTTGTCTATCTATGTATACACATTTACACATCTATATACAGATATATCTCTATTCATCTATCTCTACAGCCATCCATCAATCCATCTTTTTTTCCTGATGCATTTCAAAGTAAATTCTCACTATCAATTATGCTATTCTTAACCACTTTAGAATGCATATCATTAACTAGAGTTCAATATTTGATCACAGGATTTTCTAAGGTAAAATTTGTATACAGCTAAATTTTTATCTTCGATTTATAAATTCATTTAGAAAGGCAATTTTTTAAAAGTTCAAATACTATAGAAAGTGATTATGGAAACATAATTACTATAGAAAGATTAGCTGAGTAATAAAATTCACTATACAATATTGGTTTAAAAGTCTAGCAAGTTCTATGAATCACAGTTATAGTAAAAATTAAAAAGTTATAAAAATAATAACAACTTTTTGAACCCACAATAAATTGTTTGGAAGTACTGTGGTGCTAGTGTTGGTGGTGGTGATGGTGACAGTGATGAAAAGAACACTGTAATAACTTATTTTGAGCGACTAATACTTTCTTTACATGTATTATGTCATTCAATCTTTTTAATTTTATGAACTAGGTATGACTCATCCTCAAAGAGAAAGGAAGTTTACTTGCTTTGGGTACCTACTTTTTGAGTGGTAGAACTGAGATTCATCTCCAGAAAGTGCCATCCAGAATTGGAACTCTTAACTCAGCTCCAGGGTGAGTATAAAATTACCTTTGTCATTTGTCTAACTAATTGTTGGATTCTTCAGTGGATTCTGCCTACAAGGTATCAGCATCAAGAGAATGATCTTCCAGAAATTCTTTACATTGAGATCAATTTAGAAAACAGTTGTGACTCATAATTCCCACTGTAACATTAATTCAGGAGTAGGTCTTCATTGTCACCTGCAGTTCTGAAAAAAGCCTACCATGTTTGATTATTTTGAGAGTCAAATTCACAACAAAAGGGTTGGATATATCACCTTTTGCTTTATTCCTGAAACTACATACAAAGGCAAGAACATAAGAAAGCAAATATCATATATGTGTGTATATAATATATACACCCAAAACTTTTCAATATGGCTATTTGGTCTCAAATTACTTAAGCCTGTAACTACAGATGGAACCACATATTCTATGATTTCTAATTCGTGAAGTGTTGTGAAGGATCAAACTCAGTGATCCCATACTAAATTATATGCCTCATAAAGAAAATATCCACTCTCAGTATATTTAAACGTTTACTGACTCTTTAAATGCACAGCTTTAATCTGATAATCATATCTTTTTTCAGTTATTCCTAGAGGGGAGCTACAGAGAATTATTTGCATAAATATGCTTGACAGAAAGGATAACCTACTGCTAATTCAAGAATATTACTCTGAATTTCAGAAAGAGAAACTCTAATGGCTTGACAGTAATCTATGCACTAGTTAACCGAGGGTTCATTCAAATTTGGATAATGGGAAACCAGCTACAAGACTCTATTTGCAATCAGGTGAGTTAAAATTTAGTTCAAAGTTCAATAAATAAATTTTTTGTTTTGTTCAGCTTATATAAATAAGTAGTATAGTTTCAAATTACAAGACAAATTTGTCTTATGGCATTGTTTTCATTGCTGAAGTATTTTTCCTAGAGTCCTCTAGTTTAAAATAATTTGCCCAAATAATGCAAAAATAAGTTTTGTTTGCAATAAACAACAATATAGTGGAATTCAGACAGTGTAAACAGAAACCACCATTAACTTTCTTTTTTTTACATATGAAAAATAGTTATGTTTTAAATGTATTTTATAAAAACTTTAATCCAAGACAAAGGGGGTATTCTCCCAATAGGGACAAAATAAATAGATACATTATAAATAACTTTAGTTCTTTTTTGCCTGTTTGTAGTGGATTAGAGAAAAGTAGGTAAATTCTTTTCTGGAAAGGGCCAGATAATAAACATGTTAGGCTTTGCAGGCCATACAGTCTCTGTCACAACTATCCAACTCTGCCCCAAGTCTGCCTTTGCAGCCACAAAGCAGCTATAGACAATACGTAACCAAAACGTTGTGGCTATTTTTCAATAAAATTTTATTTAAAAAAACAGGTAGCAAGGGGCTGGCCCCATGGTCAAGTCGTTAAGTTTGCACGCTCTGCTTCAGCAGCCCAGGGTTTCACCGGTTCAGATCCTGGGTGAGGACACGGCACTGCTCATCAGGCCAAGCTGAGGTGGCGTCCCACTTAGCACAACCAGAGGCACTCTCAACTAGAATATACAACTATGTACTGGGGGGCTTTGGGAAGAAGAATATAAAAAAAAAAAAAAAGAAAATTTGGGGCCTGGCCCAGTGGCACAGCAGTTAAGTTTGCACGTTCCCGCTTCAGTGGCTTAGGGTTGGCCAGTTTGGATCCTGGGTGCCGAATTATGCACTGCTTGCCAGGCCATAATGTGGCAGGTGTCCCACACACATAGTAGAGGAAGATGGGCACAGATGTTTAGCTCAGGGCCAGTCTTTCTCAGCAAAAAGAGGAGGATTGGCGGCAAATGCTAGCTCAGGGTCAATCTTCCTAAAAAAAAATAAAAAAATAAAAAACAAAGATTGACAACAGTTGTTAGCTCAGGTGCCAATCTTTAAAAAAAAAAAAAAACACACACATAGCAACATATATTTGGCACTCAAGCCATAGTTCTCTAACTCTTGGATTAGATTAGTACTTCCACCAAGAAAACCTGGAAGTCTGACCAAAAAGAACCTCTATTTGGAGAACTCACAAGACTAGCAATGTAGGCTTGAAAAGTCAAAGACCAGAAAACTCAAGGTTCCAGGAAAAAACAGAGGCCCAGAGAGGTACGTGTGACATTGGGTGTCACTTTTAACCTTGGAGTCAGTGACGTAATTTATATTTGTTCTATGCCCTAGTTTCCTGGCACACAACTCCTGAAACCCTTGGAATCTCCCAAGTGATGCGTCTTTTTGTATGCTAACAAGACAACTGGTGGCTGAGGGCTCCTGGATAACTTTAGGATGGGGACTAGTTGCGAGGGAATCAACCAAGTGATTGGAGGATTGAAACTTTCAGCCCTATTCCCCAGCCTCCAGGAAGGGAAGAGGGCCTGGAGATGGACTTAATCACCAATGGCCAATGACTGAACCAACCATTTCTATGTAATGAAGCCTCTACAAAAATCCTAGGCAAAGGGATTCAGGAAGCTTCTGGGTTGGTGAACAGATGGAGGTGCTGGGGGGTGGCATGCCTGGAGAGAACACAGAAGTTCCACACTGCTTCTCACGACTTACCTTATGCTTCTCTTTTGCCTGGCTGTTCCCGAGTTGTATCCTCTTACAATAAACCAGTAATATAGCAAGTAAACTGTTTTCCTGAGTTCTGTGAGCTGTTTTAGCAAATTATCAAACCCACAGAGGAGGTCTAGGGACCTCCAATTTATAGCAGGTCAGTCAGAAGCACAGGTGACAACATGCATCTGACACTGGAGTCTGAAATGGGAGTAGTCTTGTGGGACTGAGCCCTTAATTTGTGAGATATGATGCTAACCCCAGGTAGATTGTGTCAGAAGTGAATTCAATTGCAAGACACCCAGTTGGCATCTGCAGAGAACTGGAGAGTTGGTTGGTCTGGGGAAAGAAAATCCATACACATCTGGTGTCAGAAGTGTTGAATGTAGCGGTAGCAGAGAATAGAGGAAGAAATAATGTTTGCCCTTTCAGAGTCTTTTGCCAATTTGAAAGTAAAACGTGAGAAGTTGAGCAAAAAGCAGTGGCTGCGAGAGATCTTAAAGAGTCATCAACAGTGAGACTGAGTTAAGAGGACAACACTGGGGAATTCAGATCTCCAAAGGAGAAGAGGTCCTGGGGAAACTTCTGGCTTTCCACTGGTATCCCGACTAGATCCCCAATGACTGACATTCATCTTGGAATTACTCCAATTCCTGACTGAATTGAGATGAAATGCCTAGATCTTAACTACCTACAAAAGTAAATCCTTTCTGCAGGAAGTTAATAAAATCCAGAGCCTCAAATTATCCCTGTCATTTAATTAAACATTAACAGGTGTACCAGGAGAGAGAAACAAATAAATAAATAATGAGGAAAAAGCTAGATAGATAATAGATAATATAAACAGATGCAAAGGAGATCCAGATATTGTATACAAGATCCAGATGTACAATCCAGGACTGTAACACATGGACTTTAATACAGTTGTAACTAATATGCTCCAGAAGTTACATGGCAAAATGGAAAATATCAGCAAAGACATAAAAATTATGATACAAAATCAAATAGAGTGGAAGTCATGGTAATTGAAATTTAATGTCACATGGGGTTAACAGTGGACTGAATAAAGCTGAAGAGAGAATTAGTGAAGTGAAATCCGGGTCACATGAAAATATTCAGAATGAAACATGGAGAGAATAAACAATTGAAATACAGATAAAAAGGGTGAGATATATAGTATGTGGTAAAACATCAACATATATGAATTGGAATCCTAGAAGTAACAAAGAGAGGAAATGGGCAGAAGCAATATTTAAAGATATACGGGATCAGACTGTTTCAAATCTAGCCACAGGTTTGAACCACAAGAACAAACAGGAAAAAAAAATTCCACGTGAAGATACATCAAACTACTAAAAGCCAAAGGCAAAAAAAGGTTAAAAGTAGCCAGAGAAAAGACACGTTAGCTTCCAAAAAGCAATAACAAAAAATCTCACCAGAATGGAAGCCAGAAAATAAAAGCACTAAAAATAAAAATAACTGCAAGCACAGAATTCTATGATTAAAAATAAAATATGCTTAAAAATAAAATTGAAATAGGTATTTGAGGAGATAAAAGAATGACAGAGAGCTAGAGAAAGAAGGAATTCATCACCAGCATATCCAAATGAAACAAATATTAAGAAAGTTTTTCGGCCATTCAGACAATGATCTCAGATATAAAAATAGAGATGTAGGAATGTACAAAATTCAAAGAAAATAATAAATATTTGAGTACATTTTAATGAATATTGAAGGTGTGATAATGTATTATGGATATATATCTGAAGAATTAAAATACATGACTAAAGATGTGACTGAGAGATGAACGGAATTAAAGTATAAGTGTTTTAAGATCCTAATGTTACAAAGAATATTACATAAGTATTCATTTAAATTAGGTTTTCCTAAGGCAAAAGATATATGTTGTAATC
The DNA here is from genome assembly GCF_021613505.1 of Equus quagga. Classification (NCBI taxonomy): domain Eukaryota; kingdom Metazoa; phylum Chordata; class Mammalia; order Perissodactyla; family Equidae; genus Equus; species Equus quagga. Next base: position 83,616,297 of record NC_060269.1, read on the forward strand.
TCTAGCATAACTACTAAAAGAATAGTTTTAAAATATTACATAACTAAAAAACTAATAAAAGAGGAAATGAAATAATTTAAAAATAATCCAAGGAAATACAAAAAAAGAGCACAGAACAAGTGGGAAAAATGGAAAACAAATATTAAGACCATACATTTCAATTCAAATATTTTCGCAGTTACATTAAAGGCAAATAAGCTCCAATTAAAAGATAAGAATTTTTTTTTAAAGATTTTATTCTTTTGCTTTTTCTCCTCAAAGCCCCCAAGTACATAGTTGTATATTCTTAGTTGTGGGTCCTTCTAGTTGTGGCATGTGGGACGCTGCCTCAGCGTGGTTTGATGAGCGGTGCCATGTTCGAGCCCAGGATTCAAACTGACGAAACACTGGGCCGCCTGCAGTGGAGCGCGTGAACTTAACCACTCGGCCACGGGGCCAGCCCCAAAAGATAAGAATTTTTAAATTTGGAGTTTATGGAAAAAAGCTAACTATATTCTGCTTACTAGAGACACATGTAAAATATAAATATACAGAAATATTAAAAATAAAGGGGTGGAAAATACATACCAGGCAAAAGCTAACCAACAGAAACTATTACAGAGATACTGATAATAGACTAAGTTGACTTAACACGAAAAGGTTTAATAAAGATAAAAATAAATCTATCATAATTATAAAGGGTCAATCCATCCAATATGGTTTCAAGATAAATAAAACAAAAATTGACAGCACAAAGAAAAGAAATAGAAAAATTCATAATCACAATTGAAGGTTTTAACACACCTCCCTCAGAAACTTATAGAATACTCAAAGAAAAATCATTAGGGGCATACAGAGTTTTATTTGGCACATTTAAACATTTCAAGGGTTTTTAAAAAATCCATTTTGTTAAACAATAACAACAGTTTAAAAAAACCCTTAAAAATAAAGATTTTGAATGTCAATATGTCAACCACTGAATATCTTTTTCTCTCTGTAGGGAGACAGATGAAGCAAAGAGGTGGTCAAAGCAATTGGAGGGTGAAGGAGAAGAAAAGAAATTAAAGCAAGTTATTCTAGGCTTGGAGAGGCAGGATGCTAGTCAAAGGAAAAGGGTGAGAATATTATAACTACATTATCCTATAATCTCTTAGACTATCTTGTCATTTGTATTCTGATGATGTTTACTCTTCTATTTCTTTGATTTTCAGATTTAAGGTATACCATTTAAAAAAATGTTTACGGTTGTAAGGTAATAAAAAATTAATAATGCCTATATTTGGACTCAAGTGCTTAATCCTATCTTTCTACTTGTCTTTTAAATTCTGGCTAAATACTCACATACATGTTTATTCAAGCTATATTTTGGCAACTCTCACCATTTGAAAGATATTCTTACTATTGCCCAAACTAGGACTCAGAAAAATTCTAAATTGAAAACTACAGAGTAACAGCCTATATCAAAGGACCAATCTAAGAATACAGTGGATTTTGCCAGAAAGATGTAGGTCAGAACAGATCAGATCTGAATTTTCTATATCTGATCATACTCATCCTCAGAGTTTCACAAATGTACTCCAAATATTAAGGAAAAGAATGTTTTGTCTTTATAGGATGGACAAGGAAAACAAAGGTTAAAAATTAGAATGTTTTTGCTTTAATGTGAAAAGGACAATAAAAACTTTCTAAAGTTCTCTTTACCATCTAACACGTAGCTATCAAAAGCCATGAAAACACTAGACTGTTATTATCATGCCATAAAGCACACCACAAAATGAGCTACAGAAATTTGTTCATAAAATGCACCTTTCACTTCATCAAACCAGGACTTTTTAAAGAGTGGCAGATAAGAGGATCCTATTATAAAACTTTATTATGATTAACTATCCATAACTCAGATAAACAGAGAATCATTGCATTTCTTATTAAACCTGCTAGACCTGACATGAGAAGCACAAAACTAAAATTCACGAGGTTACCCTGTCAAAAATCACCAGGCAAGAAATCAAGTGCATTTTTGTCCATAGTGATATTAATGCCATCTATAGGCACAAAACAGAACGTATGAAATCCCTTATTTTAAAACATAAACAATTGCCAGAATAATCCAAATTTAAATGTCTAAAATTATCATTCAACAGTATTTCATTGTAAAAGACTGCACTGCTTCTTTTGATTTTGTTTTGAGGAAGATTAGCCCTGAGTTAACATCTGCTGCCAATCCTCCTCTTTTTGCTGAGGAAGACTGGGCCTGAGCTAACATTCGTGCTCATCTTTCTCTACTTTATACGTGGGACGCCTACCACAGCATGGCTTGACAAGCAGTGCTGTGTCCGCACCCGGCATCCAAACTGGCAAACCCCATGAAGCTGAAGCAGAACATGTGCAACTAACCACTGCGTCACCGGCCGGCCCCTGCATTGTTTCTTTATCTACTGAAATTAATTGAAATTTCTGAAGACCAAAGAATGCAGCTCAATCTTCTTTATTCTCTTCCTCTCCACACCCACCCATCCAGTGAAAATCTATGACTGGCCAGGTGAGCATCCTTCTTAATCACTTTTTTGGCAAGAGCACCATACTCAATCTTATGCTTCCTAGTTTTCTGTGGCAATAGAGTCACAAAGAAGTTTAAGTTGGATATGACTCCTACACTCACAGAAACGTGACTAATATCTCTCAAGGAACTGACACAGGGTCAGGATTGTAACAAGGGCTAAAGAAACGGCTTTTGAATGAATGAAGAAACACAAAGGGGAAAATTTTGTCGAGGAAGCTAGTTCCTATTAAAGAAAAGATATATAAGTAAATATAAGTAGTAATGCATTTTTAAAAATGCAGCAGTCGCTATTTAGAAACAAACAATGCATATTTAGAATGTAAAATACAAATACGTTAATTAAAATATGTCTAATAATTAAACATTCAAAATATGTTTAATATATAAAAAACATAAAATAACCACAAATACAAGAATTAGAATATAACATACAGAATGAAACATAAAATATAAAAATAAAAATGTAAGAATTCAAAAATTTCAAGTAAATTCAAGTAACAAGGATTCCTTTTTTATAGCATGGCTCATGGAAAATTATAAAGTATAAGTTATTCCATCGGACAAACTACTCTCAGTACTAGCCCTTGAAAAATATTGTTAAATAAAGCATCTCGGTGAACTAACATAATCTGATTTCAATTCAATACCATAACACAAACAACATCTAAGAGCTCCCACATCTTCCGTGATTCAAACTGACTAATGTCTTTTTTGAAGAAATACATATTTTCAAATAAATATAAAACTACACCACACCATACATTTTAAAGTAAGAAAAAAAATTATTTGTGGAAAGTAGAGCATCAAGATGCCTCAAATTATATGAAATACAAAACAGGTTCTGTGGTGGCTGAATTTACTGGGAACTCATAAAAATTATGTAAAAATATAAAGTATTTCAAAATTCTATTCAGGCTTATGAACTGATGTATGTTGTGCTGAAATATTAATATGAATAATTGCCTCTGACATGGGTGTCCATCATAATTTTAGTTTAATTTAATTCATCTTTTGTTTCTTCAATACTTATGTTTGTTTCATTGAGAATACTTGATTGGAGGGGGCCAGCCTGGTGGTGTAGTGGTGAAGTTCGCACACTCCACTTCAGTGGCCCGGGGTTTGTGGGTGCGGATCCCAGGCACAGACCTACACTGCTCAACAAGCCATGCTGTGATGGTGGCCCACATACAAAATAGAGGAAGATTGGCACAGATGTTAGCTCAGTGACAATCTTCCTCAGGCAAAAAGAAGAAGATTGGCAATAGATGTTAACTCAAGGCCAATCCTCCTCACAAAAAAAACCCCAAAAAACCAACCAAAAACCCCTTTATTGGCGGCCAGCCCCAGTAGCCTAGTGGTTAAGTTCAGCACGCTTCACTTCAGTGGCCCAGATTCTGTTCCTGGGCATGATCTCCACTGTTCTGTTAGTGGCCATGCTGTGCTGGTAGCCCATATACTAAAAAAAAAAAAAAAAAAATAGAGGAAGATTGGCACAGATGTTAGCTCAGGTGAATCTTCCTCAGCAGAAAAAAAGCAAAAACAGAAAGAATACTTTATTAGTTTGTCTGTCTAGAGTAAAAACAACAAATTCATATTGCAAGAGAAAATAACATTAACATAGAGACATGCAAAGGAAAAGTCAACGACCTCCCTCTACTCCCCTGTTCCTTCTGAGGTAACCTGTAAGACCAGCGCAGCCTTCCTCACACGCCCATGCTTTGACAAACACATAAAACATAAAAATTTATACAAACATATAAAGATACACCTTTTATAAAAACTTTATTGTATATTCATCACTACGCAACTAGCTTTTAAGAGTAAATAATCTATTATCATTAAAAATACAAACAAGTACACAAAAAACCTGCACAGTTCTGATAATTGGAAATTCAAAGTAAGATTAATATTTTTAGAAATGTGAACTTACATTCCCAAACAAATCTATTTTATAAAGGCAAGTATGTTGTCTGCTAAGACTATACGGCAGGTGAAAGACTCGTAATGCATGTAAACAGATCACTAACTCTCTACCTCAAAAGTAATAGCCCATATTTTCAGCAGAAAAGTATTGATGAATATGAGAGACGCACTCTTTCAGTACTATTTCCACAATCATATGAAAACATTCTTATAAAGGGTACACAAAACTAGGAAATCTTGATTGTAGTGTTAACACAGGGCTGCATTATTTTTACTGCATGCTTAGTCATCCTGAAAGATGAAAATCTTCTTTCTAAATATTTTGAATTTAATTTATCAATTTTATTTAAGAAGTAAATTCACTTACAAATTTAAATTTAAACATTGAAAAACTATTTCTAAAGGAAGAAAATTTTGCACATGAATTTTGAAAAGAACCATGAAAGATTTGAGATTTTACTCAATAAATATAAATAAATTAGCATGCCCCAGTTTCATGGATACTAGAATACGTGAGACTCCTGGATCAGAGACATTGAAACTTTATTACTCAGGATACAGCGGGGAGCATAAGCTTAATGTTTTCATGAGTTCCTCTTGTCCAGCCTGCCTCCAAGTCCCATTGGAGGCTATGTGGAGCAAGCCAGGTGGATGTGGCATACATACTGTGTCATGACTTAAGAACTCTGACCTTAGGAAACTATAATCTTCTAAAGGTGCTGCTAGCAAACTGCCCAAACTTTGTCCTAGATGGAAGTACTATCTTTACTACTCTGGTCAAAAAGTGAATTTGCCCTCTACCCTAGAAGTGGACACTCTCTCTGTCTTCCAAATTGATTCACTGTGGGTTTATCACTAAGTATAACATATTTAAGTCAAGTAGCATAATGGTTTCTTTGAGTACTGGTTTTGCAGCTAGTTTAATAATGTTTAAAATATTATGCAAAATTAAATATTTTAATAGTCTATGTACATTTATGTGTCAATTTACTTTTTTCATTATGCTTATTAAGGTTTTAAGGCTTTCTTTTTTCTTTCATTTTTTATTAAGAGAATGTTAAAACAAATCTTAAAGAAATAAAACTCAGAAATGAATGAATCTGGTATCCTTTACCTTGTAAAATCCAGAAATCAGGAATCAATTTATAAGAATCAACAAGTACTCAATAACTACCTGTGCCATCACCTCAGTTCAAATTTAAAAAATAAATTTAAGATATTTTCTTAGACAATAAAATTGTCTTCCTTTCCTCTACTATCTCCACATACTCCCTTCATATTCTGAAGAATATTTAGTCAGGCCCGTCTACCCATGGCTGGGCTAGGTGCTCTGAGAAATACAAAGGAAACAAAGATGTGGCCTCTAGCTGGGAGCACATGCACTGATCTTAATAACAGCTAAATTATTGAGCAGGGATGTGAATGATTAAATGCATGTAAGAGGCAATAAGAACATCAAGGAAGGCTTATTAAAGAGGTGAAATTTAAGGTTAAGAATTTGCATAGGCAAAGCAGGGGGAGAAGGGCATGCCAACCCTCAGGGAATAAATCTGTGAGAGTTTGCAGTAAGAAATCAGCTTGGCATGTTAGAAGATAATGAAAAGGGCACATCGACCAGAGCAGAGCAGAGACATTAACTGGGAGATAAGGCTAGATAACCAGATTATGAAGCGCTCCGAATAAAGAACGAGGAGTTACACTTCATCATCTATGAGATGGGGAGTTGTTGGAACTTTTTGAAGTCAAATAACATGATAAAACAGATGAGACTGGATTAGAGAAGAGAAAGGAGAAAAATAATAGTTATCCTCTCTCTCTCTTTTTTTTTCACCATGCAGTAATTATTAGCCTTCTGACATATTATTATTTAAGTCTTCATTCTACAGATGAGAAAACAAATTTGGAGACATTATATAACTTCCCTAAAGGCAACTAGTATGCAAATGTCAGAGACAGAATTCTATCCAAAGTCTGACTTAATAGCTTATGCTCTTAAACACTTTGCAATACTGCCTCTTGGCTATGAGACTACTGTAATATTACATATATTTAAGGCAATGAAAATTTGGACTAAAGCATTGATTATAGAAACGGAGAGTAAGTGATGAGGTAAAAAAAGGATTTTAGAGAAAGAATAGGATTTAGTGACACACTGGCTAAGAAAAAGCTGTGTCAATGTGGGGGCCCAGTTTTAAGTCTTGGTATTTAGGAAACTGGTGGTGGAAATAACATGTAGACATTCAGGGAAAGGGAATATTAACACTAAGAAGCACCAATCATGACCACGCTGAGAGTGAAGGGGGCACATATTTAAAACGTGATATCAGCAGGTGAAGAGACTGGACCAGAGAGACCATCCATTCACCAACTACCTCCCTTCTTTCATTTCAAAATCAGAGGCTTTTTGTTTGTTTGTTTGTTTTAAGAATGACTTGCTTTTATTCATAGCCTTCCTTTTCCTATCATAATTTTCATCCAAAATCTTTAGAAGTATGGAATCCAACCTATCCTGTCATTATCTTAACATGTTCTTTTTTTAAATCAAGGGCTTCATTGTTAATCTAATCCATGAAACTCTTTATTCTCCTTACTTCTGCAGAAAATTTGACTATGACAACCCCTTCCTTTTTTGTTTAAGAATATCCTCCCCTTTTCTCCACACTTTTGACCCTTTATTTTCACCAAGTCTATATTTCTTTTTTAAAGAAGCAGCATAACATAGTGGTTAAGGGTATGAGCTCTGAGGCTCCGAGTACCTTGGCTATTTGAAATGCTCACTTCAGAAGCCCCGACCACTCTGCATCCCAATTTCCCTACCTATTAAACAGAGACGATGCTAAGAACACTTTTATCAGAGAGCTGTGAGGAAGGTCAAGTGGGATAATATTTGGAAATGACTTACAACAATGCCTGCACACTTTAAGCACTATATAAACGGTGATTTTTTTATAGCTCTGTTTCTTTGCACACTTTACCTTTCTTTTCTTCAGACCCATTTGTTTCTACTTTTCTCTCTTAACTTTCCCTAAGCTTGCCCACTTCACAAACCACATCAACACTTAAGCATATCTATGCAAATAAATTCACAAATGTGTAAGTTCAGGCAAGGCTTTTATCCTAGCCTCTTCTGTCTTGATGACGTATCATAAGGCATATGAATGAGCTACTTAGATACGCACGACTATCTCAAATCCAGCATAACTCAAATCAAGATGATGATCTGTCTCCAGAACTGGAATTTTGAACTTCATCCTTAGTGTTGGGCAGTAGCATTCTTTTCACATCCCAGGTTTATAATATCACAACAATCTTTGATGTGTTTTCTCCTCAATCCCTATACAAAACGAGTCATTAATTTCTTCATTACAATTTTGATTCAACTTTCAGTTCCCTCTTTTCCTAGATACCTATTAACACTGCTCCATTCTCCTATTACTGCAAACCTCAATTGGTCTAAGCTGACCTTCATTTCCCGCAACAATATTTACTCCATTAAATCCTGCATATTGACACCAGATTAATTTCTAGATAGGGCTGCTTTTTTCACAGCATGTTTCTGTACAAAAATTAGCATAAAATTAACTTACCCTTCTGGCCATTTTTAACAGTGAAACCATTCAGGGAGCATGGCCCCTTTCCTGCTACCAGCACAAAGCTGTCAAGCTTTCTTGTCACATGCACAGATGAATACGAAAGAACAAGCAGTTAGCTTCTGCTTTTTGATCAATATTGTAAGACTATGTCACTCCCTTGGGGGTTCTCTATGTAACAGAACAACAGCTTTCCTGTATGAAATCTGCTTTAGGTTTGGTTCCTTCGATTTGGAATGTTGGCTGGTATATTAGTTTTCTAGAGCTGCCATAACAAAATATCACAGACTGGGTGATTTAAATAACAGAAAATTACTTTCTCACAGTCCTGGAGGCCTGAAGCCCAACACTAAGGTGTCGGGAAGTTTGGTTTCTACTGAAGCCTCTCTCCTTAGTCTGCATGTGACCATCTTCTCTCTGCGTCTTCACGTGGGTCTTCTCTCCATGCTTGTCAGTGTTCAAATTTCCTCTGTGTGGGTGCATCCCTGGTGTCTCTCTTTCTTTCTTTCTTTTTTTTTTAGTATAAACAGGTTTTGTTTTCTTTTGTTTTGTTTTTTTGGGTGAGGAAGATTGGCCCTGAGCCAATTTCTGTTGCCAATCTTCCTCTTATTTTTCCGTCCCCAAAGCCCCCATTACAGAGTTGTATATCCTAGTTATAGGTTCTTCTAGTCCCTCTATGTGGGTTGCTGCCTCAGCATGGCTTGATGAATGGTGCTAGTTCTGTGCCCAGGATCTGAACTGGCAAAACCTGGGCCGCTAAAGCAGAGCGTGCGAGCTTAACCACCAGGCCATGGGGCCAGCCCCCTCTCTTTCTTAATATAAGGACATCAGTCATATTGGATTTGGGCCCTGCCCTTAGGACCTCATTTAATCTTAATTACATCTTTAAAGACCCTAGCTCCAAATACAGTCACATTGGGGGTTAGGGTTTCAATATATACATTTTGGGGTATCTATCTCTTATACTATGCTCTACACCCATAGAAACTTCAGGATTTAAGTTTACTTTATTTTCTGAATTTAACAAACTTAACACTTAAGACCCCATAAGAATAGCAGCAGATGTTTCAGCATAACCTTTGCAGGCCAGGAGGGAGTGGCACTGAAAGTCCTGAAAGACAAAAACTTCCACGCAAGAATACTCTACCCGTCAAAGTTATCACTCAGAATTGAAGGAGAGATAGAGTTTTCCAGACAAGCAAAAGCTAAAAAACGTCATCACCACTAAACCAACCTGACAAGAAATGGTAAAGGGACTTCTTTAAGTGGAAGAGAGAGAGTGCTAATTAGGAACAAGAACAAATATGAAAGACTTACTGCCACTGGAAAAGTAAATATATAATACACATAGTAGATTAATTACTTATAAAGCTAGTATAAAGGTTAAAAGACAACAGTAGCAAAAATAACTATGATTACAATAATTAGTTAAGGGATACACAAAATAAAAAGATGTAAAATGTGACATCAAAAACATAAAACATAGGAGGAGAGTAAAAATGTTGATCTTCAGAATGGGACTAAACTTAAGTTGTTATCAACTTAAAATAGACTATTAAAGACATAAGCTGTGGGGCTGGCCCGGTGGCACAGCAGTTAAGTGAGCACGTTCTGCTTCAGCAGCCTGGGGTTTGCTGGTTTGGATCCCGGGTGCGGACACAGCACCGCTTGGCAAGCCATGGTGTGGCAGGCATCCCACATATAAAGTAGAGGAAGATGGGCACGGATGTTAGCTCAGGCCCAGTCTTCCTCAGCAGAAAGAGGAGGATTGGCAGCAGACGTTAGCTCAGGGTTAATCTTCCTCAAAAAAAAAAAGATAAAAGTTGTTATATGTAAGCCTCATGGTAACCACAAAGCAATAATCTATAGTAAATACACAAAAGATAAAGGGAAAGGAATATAAACATACCACAAAAAACGTCATCCCACCACAATGTAAGAGAATAAGAGAAGAAGAAAGGAACAGAGAGGAACTACAAAAACAGCTAAAAACAACTAATGAAATGGCAATAAGCACATACCTGTCAATAATTGCTTTAAATGTAAATAGATTAAATTCTCTAATCAAAAGACATACAGTGGCTAAATGGATTAAGAAAACAAGACCCATTTATATGTTGTCTACAGAAGACACACTTTAGATGTAGGGACACACACTGACTGTTAGTGATGGGATGGCAAAAGATACTCCATGCAAGTGGAAACCAAAAGAAAGCTGGACTACTTATACTTATATCAGACAAAATAGACTTTAAAACATATTCTGTAATAAGAGACAAAGAAATGTGTTACATAATAACAAAGAGGTTAACCCAACAAGAGGATATAACATTTGTAAATATTTATGCACCCAACATAGGAGCACCTAAATATACAAACAAATATTAACAGATCTAAAGAGAGAAATAGACAGGAATACAATAATACTATGGACATTAATACCCCACCTACATCAATGCATAGATCATCCAGACAGAAAATCAATAAGGAAACACTGGACTTAAATGGCATGTTAGACCAAATGGACTTAACAGATGTTTACAGAACATTCCATCCAAAAGCAACAGGATATACATTCTTCTCAAGTGCACAGAGAACATTTTCCAAGATAAATCATATGTTAGGCCACAACCCAAGCCTTAATAAATTTAAGAGGTTTGAAATCACATCAAACATCTTTTCTGATGGTATTGATATGAAACTAGAAATTAATTACATGAATAAAACTGGAAAATTCACAAATATGTGTACATTAAACAACATGCTACTGAATAACCAATGAATCAAAGAAGAAATCAGAAAGAAATCAAAAACTACCTTGAGATAAACAAAAATAGAAATGTAACATACTAAAGTTTATGAGATGCAGCAAAAGCAATTCTAAGAAGGAAGTCCATAGTGATAAATGCCTAACTCAATAAACAAGAAAAGTCTCAAATAAGCAAACTAAATTTATATTGCAAGGAACTACAAAAAGAACAAACAAGGCCCAAAGTTAGCAGAAAGAAGAAAATAACAAACAATAGAGCAGAAATAAATGAAATAGAGACTAAAAAGACAATACACCCCCACAATCACTGCAGCATTATTTACAATAGCCAAGATATAGAAACAATCTAAATATCCATTGATGGATGAATGGATAAAGAAATTGTAAATGGAATATTATTTGGCCATAAAAAGGAATGAAATCCTACCATTTGTGAAAACATGGATGGACCTTGAGGGCATTATGCTAAGTGAAATAAGTCAGACAGAGAAAGACAAATACCATATGATTTCTCTCATATGTGGAATATGAAAAAGAAAAAAATAAGTTCATGGAAACAGAGAACAAATTGGTGATTGCAAGAGGTGGGGGGCAGTGGGTGGGAAAAGGAGTGAATTTCTTTTTTTTTCAGTTTAAATAAATTGAATAAAAATTGTAAAAAAGAAAAAGAATCTTGTATCCCTCTTTCTTGAGGTCAGGATCCAAATCTGCACTATCTTCGAGGCATGATACTCAACAACCCCCAACACACATAGGCCCTTGTGTACATGCATACACATGCAGGGATACACACACACACACACACACACACACACACACACACACAGAAATATGCCCATGGCATCCTGGTGTCTCTTCCATTCTCAAATATTGCAATATTCTCAAACCCACACCTGAATTACTATACTGTGTGACTATCTTTGAACAATAAATTCCTATTTTTGCTGTATGCACAGAGGTGTAGATATTATCTGCAGGATTTTTGCTCCCAAAATCAATGCCAGAAATTTTCTGCTCTGTAGCCCACAGAGTTATATGTATCCATAGCAATATTAAGTGTTTTTTTGCCCACTATTCTTTACCAAAAAAATCGTTTCCTTTTCTGAGGGAAAAAAATATAGCTTTGATAGGTACTAAACAATTTGCCAATAGGACAGATAGTCTTGGATGTCAACTAAGTAAAGAGAAATGTCCAGAAGAAACAATTCAAGAATATTTACAGGTTGCAATTATCTCTCCTGTGGCAGTTAAACTTGACGTATCCCCAGTCAAGGAAATTTCTGAAGTCCTTAAATAAAAGCTCTTTTTTAAAGAATACGTAGTAAATGAGGAAGAGTTACCATATTAGAAAACTGTCCTTAAGTTTCAAAACAGCCTTAGGTTTCAAAAGCAATAGAGGCATATTGAGACACAGAACTTTCAGTAAATACTGAATTAGACCATGTCTTATCCATAACCATGTGGTCAAACCATGGTAGATATTCCAAGAGTTAAATGGAACAAAGCAAGACGCTGACTGTGAGCTTTTCACGAAATCCTAAAGAAGAACTAGATACCATAATATAATTAAGATAACAGTGAATTATAATTAAATTTCATCTTAGATTCCATTATTACAATAATGTTTTAAATCATAAGGGGTAAATCTAGACAAAGTGCCACCTTGAGAGGAAGGAGAATTGTTTGGGAGAAGATGGAGATGCACTAAAATTGTTTGAGTGCGGCTGCAAATGGAAGCTAAGAAGATCATTTCTATAGCGTAGAATTAGTTGCAATAAAACCATTTTAAAACAGACAATTATTATTTTAGAAAACATTTATGAATATTTCTTAAAAATTAAATTTTGGGAAGATTTTGAAATCTAAAGATAGTTACTATTTCGGGACATATTATTTATTCACTGATATCTATCAAAAATTTACTATAAAACCATGCAATTTGATCAGAGATTTAGAAAGGCGGACATGCAGAATTTAGGAATTCTGTGAAACAGCAAAACAACCTCTGCATCAAGCCTGTGGCTCAAGCATTGGACTTGAGCTCTGGAGCATACAAAACACAGGAACTAAAATCAAGGGCCAGTTCTAGAAAAAATAAGAATCAGGGATGTGCTATCAAGCTGAGAATCAAATCCCAGTCTGAGTAATAAGTTTCGAATTAGTGTTAGAATAAGTTTTGTAAAAGGGGGGAAAGAGGAGAGAGAAGAGAACTGATATTTATTTAGACTTTTCCATTGCCAGACACAATTTAAATCTAATCCACAATAAAATTTATGAGATTTTTATCCTCGTTGCATGTGAGGGAACCTAATGCACATGAAAGCAATTGAACTACATAATATTGCTAAATTGTAGATCTAAGATTTGAATTCAGCTTTGCCTAATGGCGAATTCATGATCTTTATTTCACTAGTGGTCCTCAGACTTTGTGACAATAATAAATCAACTAATACAAACTGAGCATTTGCTACGAGTCCAACACCTCCATGTATTTTAAACATACAAATTTATTTAATGTTCTCAACAAAACTAAGTGATGTGTTGGTATTATTATCTACAGAGTTTGACTCACCTAGGGTCATTCAGCTAGTAAGTAAAAAGATGGGATTTAGACTGTGTTTTCTGGCCCCTAAATCTAATGCCCCTAACTGCACATAGCCTCCTCACAATACTTTAATCATCTCCTTCTGAAGTAGGATGGGATGACAGGCCCAGGACAAAAACCAAACCTGGCCTGCCGCCTGCTTTTGTAAATAAAGTTTTATGTGACTCCAGCTATGCGCATTTGTTCATGTCCTATAGCTGCTTCCTTGATACGACTCAGTTGACTTGTCGCAATACAGCCCATCTGGCCAGGACTTTACAGAAAAATTTTGCTGACCCTAATGAAGACCACAGACAATAAAACAATATTTGTATATGGTTCAGGTAAGTGATTCAAATCTTTCATGATAATTCACTATTCTTTTTAAATCTCCTCTTCTCCCCTCACTTTGCTCAGAAGCCCATCTAATCAAAGAGAACAAGACAGATGTATTTGTTTTTACACATATTTGTTGTAAATATAATTTGAGTCATTTTGATTTTATTAACAGCTAGTCCTCTTATATAAAAAGCAGTAACAGGAAATAATCTATTTAAAACTACATCTGAAGTAGTAAACATCTGTCTTTCCATTAGGAAATTGCACTAAAATAAAGTCAACAGTTAGCTTTCTCAAGATTTTATTTTCATCAAAGTTAAAATGAAACAGTTAAAGAATAACCACCCTCCATAAAAATTAGTCACTAGTTGCTAAAACACTTTTGCTTATCTGCAAACATGTGAATACTTTAAGGTTTATATTACTCCTAGGCAACTGCATTATCTTATGTAAATTTGTAATATCATCTTTTACATAGCCAGTGATTAAAAATAGGCATTTTCACTGTTAAATATGCCTTTGATTCTGATTTTCAAACAAAAACAAAACAATTCCAATAAGAATGTGTCTCAAAGGAACACAATTGAAGGCTTTCCACAGTACCATTTGCTTAAGTGGCTTCCTGCTGTCTCCCCCCACCAGAAGTGCTAACAGCTCTGAGCATCCCCTGGAGATTCTGGAGGGTGCCATCTGCTGTATGTCTGCTATGCTGCAGCCTGAAATTCTTGATGTCAGATTCAACCCATCGAATTACACCATAATATGTGAGTTGTATTACAAGTGAGACATTAACACCGGATTCATGAAGAAAATTGAAAGTTACGCATGCACAGCAAAAGCATATTAGTGGTTATTTGATTAATTATTGAATATGATTATAACACAAATAACCACAGCATTCAGGTACAATGAGGGTGGCATTTATTGTTAATATTGTGGGTTGCAGTTTTCTTTTTTTATAAGAAATAAAATAACATACATGACTAGCAGATAATATAAGTACACATCCCAGGAAAGAATTCTCTGGGTGATAGGCAAACACTTTTTCACTGTGATCCCACTCTATTTTTATTTCAGTGTCAAATAAACATCAGAAAATACATTGATGGCAAAGAGGTAGCCAGACTATTTCTGGAACTTTCACAGGCAGAGAAATACAGAGGGGGATGGAGTTGGTGGACAGGGACCTACTCAGAGTATGAGCAGTTTGGAAAGACTGAGATTTTTAATGCATTTCACACATATAGAAAATATTACGCATACATAAAGACTTTGAAGGAAACATATTAGAAAATATACTGTGAATATAAAATAGATAATATCTACAGAGTCCTCTACTGGCCCCTCCTTAATTGAACATATCTACTTCCTCTCGACCACTAATTCTACACAGGCAATCTTATTCTGAATATTATGTTTAACATCCTTTTACTTTTTTATATGGCTCTACTATATATATATAGAGAGAGTAAGTTATATATAAACATATATATAAATATATATAAATTATATTATATAAACACATTTATAAACATGTGTGTATATAGTAAATACATAATATATATACAGCAAATATATATGGTATATATAGTAAATATATATTCTTTAATATATTAGCTTTGCATAAGCTATACTTATATATTATATATAAATATGCTTATATTTTATGTATAGTAAATATATACTAAATATATATTCTTTAATGATATATTATTTAGCTTTAGATATTTTTGAACTCTATATTCTGTATGAATTTATCTGTGACTTGATTTTTGTGCTCAAAATATTCTTCATGGGACATGATGATACATGAACATAAAGCATTCTATTCCAAGAATATACTACACTCTGCTAGGAGAGTAACCTGGTAAAAATACTTTGGAGAAACCTTGATATTATCTAGTAGTTTTGAACATGTGCTTACCTAGCAATTCCACTTCTAGAAGAGACCAGATTTTCATGGAGAGAATAAGCACCTTGCCCAAAGTCACAAGTGCCTAGTAAGAGCTGAAACTCAAATCTGAGCAGTCTGTTCTAGTACAATAAGATAACAAATGAGAACCAGCTGGAAATGGTTACTATTTCTAATCTAGGCTTTGGCTTTATAAACTAACACTTTGACTAAGCTGTTTACATATTGAAATTCCTAAAGCCTCGGTAGTATGCTTTTGGACTAAATCAATGGATTGCCAAATTCACTGATTGCTTACCTTTTCTTTTCTTATCATACTTCTCACCACCACTCCTCAAGTTGGCTTTCTTGAAGCAATGCTTTCCCTTGGCTTCTTGATACTACACTCTTAGTTTTCTTCCCATTTTATTGGACATTCTCTTTCTTGATTTTCTGATCATTAAACATTGGAGATTCCCACCCTGGTTTTATATGCAAGTTCTCTCTTTCATAGCTTTAAACAGATCCTATACAATCATGAATACTCAATCTATATTTCTAGGTCTGACCTTTCTGAGCTTGCAGACACATTAATTCAAATTTCCACTTGACCCATACATTTACCTGTCTAAATAAGCATCTCAATCTTAACCTGGCCAAAACAGAATTCTGGTTTCCCTCCTGCCTCTTGCAGGTTACTCCTCTCCTAATCTTACCAGTCTCAGAAAATGGCAATAATATCTGCCCGTTACTCAAACTACAATTCTCAGTTATCCCTTTTCTCTTTCTGTCACCAACCAATTCCAATTCACCAGCAAGTACTGTTGACACGCCACGCATCTTTTTTTCTTTTCTCTCTCTCAATGGATACCACCATTGTCTGTCACTATGATTTCTCACTTGGAAAATTCTTTCTCATATATTGACTGCAAACAGAAAATTCAATTGACATGTAATAGCTCTTTTGCCAAGAAATGTCAGGACAAATGTGCTGCCACAATTGAAAGCCCAGAAAAGCATACATGGCAACAACACCTCTACTTTTAGTTTCAGCTAGTAGGGTCTTATTAACAATTATTATTGTTGAATTTTATTCAATAAATACAACATTTTGTTCTATTAAAGAGCATTTAGTGGTATATGTCCAAGTATTTAAGAAATCTCAAATATTTTCCCCCTGGTTTAACACAGTCAGTAATAATCACACAAACAAGATCATTTCAGTAGCTCATGTTCATGGGTGCTTACCCCACACCCTCACTGTGATAACATGTTATATACATTCTATTGTTTAGTTGTCTAAATAACTCTATAAAATAGTTAGTAACATTGCATATGACGAAACAGAGACTTAAATACCTTAATCAACTTGCAGCAGCTATGAAGTGGCAGAAGTGAGATTGACACCTAGATCTCAACGATTCCAAACACTCCTGATTTTTACCACTCTAATATACTTCCTCCAGTGGGACTCCGTGAGTGAAATGGGGCTGGGGAAAAATTTTAGGGAAGATTTTTTTCTCTAACTTCTCTAATCTCTCCCAGAGGACTACTGAAAGTTAAGGTTGCTTACACAGCAAAAGAGGCATGGAATTACACTTCCCTCGTCTTCTTATCTACTTTCCAGATCAAGTTTTATAGGCTCATAAAGAGTCAGGCCTTATGTAGGCAGAATATTCTTATTCAGCAACTGATCCATTCTCAGTGAATCTAAGATATGCCACTATTTAAACCACAAGTTTCTTTAGGGAGTATACAATGGGATCCACTGCTGTGTATGAAGACAGTGTTACATTGTTGATTTTTTTTTACTTATGTTATTCTAAAGATGAGAAGAAAATTAAGTTGTAAGAACAAACTGTAAGAATTGACAATAGCTACAGCAAAGTTGCAGGGTGCAAAATCAACTTACAAAAATCAGTTATATTTCCATACTCTAATAACAAACTAACAGAAAGAGAACTCAAGAATACAATTCCATTTACCATTGCAACAAAAAGAATAAAATATCTCGGAACAAATTTAACCAAGGAGATGAAAGATCTATACAATGAAAAATATAAGACATTATTGAAAGAAATAGATGATGACATAAAGAAATGGAAAGATTTTCCACGCACACGGATTGGAAGAATAAACATAGTTAAAATATCCATACTACTTAAAGCAATCTACAGATTCAACGCAATCTCAATTAGAATCCCAATGACATTCTTCATGGAAATAGAACAAAGAATAATAAAATTCATATGGGGAAATAAAAGACCCCAAATAGCTTAAGCAATCTTGAGAAAAATATAACAAAGCTGGAGGCATCATAATCCCTGACTTCAAAATACACTACAAAGCTACAGTCATGAAAACAGCATGGTACTGGCACAAAAACAGACACACAGATCAATGGAGTAGGATTAAAAGCCCAGAAACAAAACCACACATACACGAACAGCTAATCTTTGACAAAGGAGCTAAGAACATAACAAGGGAGAAAGGAAAGTCTCTTCAATAAATGGTGCTGGGAAAACTGGACAGCCACACGCAAAAGAATGAAGGTAGACCATTATCTTTTGCCGTACACAAAAATTAACTCAAAATGGATTAAAGACTTAAAGGTAAGACCTGAAAGCATAAAACTCCTAGAAGAAAATATAGGCAGTATACTCTTTGATATTGGTCTTAGAAGGATCTTTTTGAATATCATGTCTACTTGAGCAAGGGAAACAAAAATACGCATTAAAAAATAAACAAATGAGCCTTCATCAGAATAAGGAGCTTCTGCAAGGCAAAGGAAACCATGAACAAAATGAAAAGACAACCCACCAAATGGGAGAAAATATATGCAAATCATATATCTGACAAGGGGTTAATCTCCAAAATATATAAAGAACTCACACAACTTAACTACAAATAAACAAACAACCTTATCAAAAAATGGGCAGAGGATACGAACAGAAATTTACCCAAAGAAGATATACAGATCGCCAACAGACACATGAAAAGATGTTCAGCATCACCAATCATTAGGGAAATCCAAATCAAAACTACAATGAGACATCACTTTACACTGGTCAGAATGGCTATAATTATCAAGACAAAAAATAACAAATGTTGGAGAGGATGTAGACAAGAGAGAACCCTCATACACTGCTAGTGGGAATACAAAACTGGTACAGACATTATGGAAAATAGTATGGAGATTTCTCAAAAAAATAAAAATAGAAATACCATATGACCAAGTTATGCCACTACTGGGTACCAAAAGCTTAAAGGAGTTGTCCTTTAGCTATTTCAAGTTGAAGAAGGGGTTATCATGAAGAGATTTGTGGGTGTGGCTTTTGTATAACGGAATAAAGCCCTAATGAGATTCACAAGAGATTCAAACAGAATTTAAGAGAGTTATATTCACAGAAATGCTTTGCAGTTTGGACTTAAAGGAATGGAGACACTATAAAATAAAAAAGGGCTTTGGATAAGAATGTCTACAAGCACAAACCAGGACGAGAAAACTACTCAACTGCAAACCTGCTAACCTTATAAGAAAAGAAAAGATGACTATCAGAGTAGAACTAAGAGTACAGGGGAAGGAACTAAAAGTCCTGGAGAATTATTCCCAGGCTGTCAGTCCTAATCAAGGAACTGCTCACCTATGCATTAGTTTACAGCTCTTCAAATGGAGAACTGTACTTGAGTTGCTGTACTGAAGTGTCATCTACAACTGCGCATGCTTCACATGATGAGAATCAGTCCTCTGAGCTGCTGCTGTAATTGAGTGATACTTTGAGCGGCATTGGGAGGGGTAAGTGCACTTTGTATCGTGAGGGATGTATCACTAGGGGCCAGAGGGTAGAGTGTGGTAGCCAGCCTCCAAGAGGGGTCACAATGTTCCCCACCTCTCGTATCCAGGCCTCTGTATAGTGCCCTCCAATGCTGAATGAAGGTTGTTCTCCGTGACCAATAAATTTCACGAAAGTGATGGTATGTTACTTCTGAGACTAAGTTAGAAAAGACATCATGTATTTTTGTCTTGTTCTCTCTCTCTTGGATTGCACACTCTAGGGGAAGCCAGAGAAGCATACTTTGTTCCTCTATCTCCTGATTAAAAAAAAATAATATTGGTTTTAAATTTTTCTTAAATATTTGATAGAATTCACCAGCGAAACCTCCTGGGCTTAGATTTTTCTTTATGGGACTGCTTTTTCTCTGTTTAATAATAGAATCTATTTCTTTAATAGAAATAGGACTGCTCAGATTATTCATTTTTTCTGGTGTGACTTTGGAAAGTTGCACTTTTCAAGGAATTTGTGCTTTTCAACTATATTATCATATTTATTGCCATACTGCTGTTTATAATACTTCTTTATTATCCTTTAATATCTTTAGGATTTGTAATGATTATTCCTCCCTTGACTCATTGCTAATATTAGTAATTCATGTTGTTTATTTTTTCTTTAATTTCTTTTCTTCTACAGTTGGTTTTTTTTCTTAAACTTCCCAAAGAACAAATTTGGGCTTCATAATTTTTCTATTATTTGTCTGTTTTTAATTTCATTAATTTTGTTCTTTATATTTCTTTCTATTACTTCCTCTGGGTTCAATTTGTCTTTTTTTTTCTAGCTTCTTAAGAAAGAAACTTCAATAATCAATTATAGTACTTTCTTCCTTTAAATGTAAACTTTTAAAGCTATAAATTTTCCTCCAAATAAGGTTTCAACTGTATCCCACAAATCTGGATTTATTGTATTACATAAACTAAAAAGGCCTAGGCTCTGAGGGAGGGGATTACAACCTTGGATAAACGCACTTATTCACTGTTATCCTACTAGAAACTACACTATTCATTATACATGAAATGCCCTCCCAGCGGTTTTCTTGGTCAGTTGCCAAACAGTACAAACAAATTTTGTAATAAGATAGTGACAAAAAGAGAAAAGAGCAAACTAAAAGGAAACATTAGAGCAGAATATCTCTTTAGATATTAAGCATTCTCTCTTCTACAGATAACAGATTATGCAAAAAACAATTAACAAATGTTGAAGAAACAAATTTACATAGCTCTCCTCCCTTGCTATTGTCACTTCTTTTATCACTAGTACTAAAGAATAAAGTTATAATAGAATTTCTAAGGGCCCAAAGTCAGTTTTATTATTTTTTTTAAATAAAGGAGTTGATTTTTGAGGTTGTTAGGAATATGCACACTGTTGGGTTTTTTTAGTTAGTAAGATTTGCCCTGAGCTAACACCTGTTACCCAATCTTCTGTTTCTGCTGGAGGAAGAGTGACTCTGAGCTAACATCTGTGTCCATCTTCCTCTCTTTTGTATGTGGGTTGCCACCATAGCATGGCTCAATGAGTGGTGTAGCTCCGAGCCCAGGATCCAAACCAGCAAACCCAGGCCACCTAAGTGGAGCATGCTGAGCTTAATCACTATACCACTGGGCCGGCCCTGCATGTGCATTTTAATAATAGCAACTGATCTTCAAAGAAGGCAGACAAAATTAGGACTGTGAGATTCCATTCAGATTATTCACATTTGACTCACTTCAAAATTAAAACCTAAGATGCACCATCAGGAAAAATCTCAAGTAAGAACACTTTCTAGTGTGATATATTAAACTCATTAATTACTTTTTTATTTTAAAAATCAAATAATTGAGATCTTCTGCAGTTAAAAAATGATCTATGTACAAAAGTTGGACTACTATGCATCCTGAAAAATAAGTTCATGACATAGGAATAAACACTATTTTTCTATACTAAAAAGGTGTTAATCTAAGATGAACAGTTGTTACTAAACTCAAATTTAGTAATGAAAGGTAAATTGCCGTTTGGCTTAGAGAACTTTCAAACAAACCATTTTCTTTAAAGGCATCTATTATTACCAGAACAGTTGTCTATGATAATCACATAAAAATATTGCTTTTCTTGTTGATTATAAAGAATAAGACCCCCTGCTCTCTGAATGGGCTTAACAAATAGATGTAATTATTGCTCATTGTACACCAGCTTTGAAAATCAATTCTCTTCAGTTTCTTCAAACATTCTTTAATGAAGAAAAATAGATGAAAGTATAAAAACAATCTCAATATATTCTGAACATTGATTCTACAATGAATATCTGAATATTTTTAAATTATAAAATTAAGTACCCTAAGAAAGCCTCTTGCCACTTCCTGTCAGTTCTTCTACTTCCCTTTACATGTATTAATTTTTTATTAAAATCCAAATCAAAGAGATAGGTAGAAAGCTGAACAGTTGAGTGTTACAGACTTTGAGATTAATATCTTTTAATATAACAGCTGTTATTAAGTTTGCCTTTGTTCAAAGAGGTCCACACTGCATGTTAAGCCAACATCGGGAAATTACACAAGTGCAGGAAAATGTTTATGTTGTCAGTATGGGAACCATATAGTCATACAGACAGTGGTGTGCTGGTAAATATTTGACAGCAAGCTCAGTAAAAATTAACTGCCCTTATTTATGATGTTTGCCAATTTCTGTGGCATAATATTCCAATGTGGCTGATTTCAAGCCAGTAAAATGACACACTTGAATCTACTATTGGGAAATATGCACAGTAGCCATTATACAGTATTTCCACATAGAGATTCAATGGATGTAAATAAGCTCACGAGTGTAGTTAATAGTAAAATGTAGTAAAATAAATAGGAAATGATGAGTTTTGAGTACTGACTACGCTTTTAAAAATACAATTCGTTTCATCATAAGTGTATACAGTTTCATTTTTTATGCCTGTGCTTAACTGCAAGCTCATAAAATTCCTAAAATTCGAACAGTCATCAAGTATAAGCACACCACTCCTGCACACCGTTGCATAGATTCTAGTCACAAAAGCTATGCCAGTGATATAAACTGGTATGGGATGCGGAGAGCTCTTCCAGTTTTTACTCCAGCACTTGATAAGGAACACGTGACTGGAAACCCCCAAATAGTCTAGGGCAATCTTTCTCTTAAAATCCCTTCTCTCTTCCTGATTCCATTCTGGCCTCTAGAGGTAGCTGCCAGCACTATTATTATCATCAGTGTTAGAAAAGCAAATATCAGTGATCATCACTGTAAGGGAGCCATAATACTATTTATTCTAAACAGTTATGGTTTTCTGTTCTCGCACTATTTATTAATATCTCCTCTCAATTGAATGATAATGAGATATGATAAAAAGTCACTGAATTTAGAGTCAGAAATCATCCTTACCAGAGGAAAGTCATTCAAAATTTCTGACCCCCTCACTTTATATCTTTGAAATAATATTAATGTGTACACTTTCCATAAAAACCCCCCAAAGAACATAACTGTTGTAATTATATATTTAAAAAAACCCATAGCACATTTGAATCATAAAGAATGGCTGATTTCTGGGCATAAAGGCGAGAGAATCCATCACTCATTTTCCTGACTAGCTCATCCTTTAACTGAGCATAGGTTGTGGGAGGGCAGCAGTGTTCAATGCACAAAACCAGTCAGACTTTCAGATTAAATTTTACTACACTGATTTTCACTGGGACAAAAATGACTAAGTAAACTACTTTTATGGTATCATATAAACTAAGCCTCATGTATCATTAAAGCAAAGTCCGTTTAATAGGTCTCTCAATAGCTTTATAATAACATATAAACATAACTTAAGAGCTGATGTCCATTTCTCTTTACCTGACTTTTCCCAGGCTTGGTGTCAATTTATTCTTTTTCAATTCCTTCATGGAATTTTAGAAGTTAAGGGCTAAAGAGTGCCTTATAAACCAGAACTCCAAACCCCTCATTTGACACACAAGAAAAGCTGAGCACCAAGAGGACACCTGCCCCCTGCACAGTGTCATTCAGTTCATTATCGACAGAAGCAGGGACTGACCGGGTCTACAGCCCTCACTGTCTAAAGGCACCGAAAGACATTAATCTTAGAGTAAACCATTACCTCTTGAAGAACCCTCTTCATCTTTAATAATAACGTCTTGACAGCTGTGCAGTCCTGTAACATCAGTCTGAATGGCAGAGAATCTATGCCTCCATTCTCTTCCACACCTTGCAGGGGCCAATCTACAGATGGACTGCTGGGCATTCGGCTGATGTGGGCACACCTGGCTTCCTGATCAAGGTCTTTTGTTAACTTCAGGGAAAGGTTCCTAACAAGAGAAAGAAAAAGAACAAAAATTATGACGTAACACATTCAGAGCAGCATTTTCCAAGTTGTTGATCAATGTCAGTAGTGAGCTAGAAAAAATTTCCTTGTGACCCTCATCATTTCCTCATATTAGTCTTTGAAAATTCTGAAACCATTTGTCAAAATTACAAAATTGGTCAATTGCATATTTCGTAGTAAGATTCAATGACAATCAAATTTCATTTATACATGATAACTGTGTTTACACTTCTTTAACTCTTTCAAAAATGTTGAAAGTCAACAGAAATCACTGAAAGAGAAAGTTCGTATAAAGATTTTCTGAAAATATGCTTAAAAATTAACTGAAAAGGAAAGATTAAGAAATCAAAAATTAGGATAAAATAATTTTGGCAATTACTTTAAATTTCTAAAGCAACCAATGACCATTTTAGGAATTAAGGAAGCTTATTATACATAGGATTTTATGTAAAATTAGTGAAATAAACGGAAAATGCATAACTCTAAATGTAATTAGCATGCTTTCAAATAATCATTAAATTTTTAGCATAGTAAAGTGTAGGGAAACAAAACACACATATTTATTTTGTTCTACTTCATAATCAGCAATTACTTGAAAATAATGCATTTTGAAAATCCTTTAAGATGGCTAACATTGGAGATATAAGCAAAAGAAAAGATACTAAGATTGACAGTTTTCCAAATGTGCAAATCAGGTAGATCTAAAAATAGTATGAAAAGATGAGCCTATGACAATAATCTTTTTTAATGATTTTGTCTAAGTTTATTTCCATTTGTTAAATCCAAGGGGCCAATCCAACAATGACAATTAATATTATAAGATAGCTCAGGATACTTATGAAAAAATAGTTTAGGACTTGGGTTCAATTTGAATAGCTTTTATGTATATTATTTTCCTAATTATATGCTAAGGTCACTTAGCTGTCTAAATTGAGTAAAAACAGAGTTGCCTTCGAACTTGCCATGAAGATTAGGCAAAGATGCAAATGAGAAAATATATATTCAGTTAATTTTATTCAAATTTGGTTATTTACAAATAGTATAATTTAATTTATAAAGTATTGGAAAATTAGTAAAGAAAGCATATTTTTGGATCAGCTCAATTCTTTACCTGTCTTCCCAGGTATACTCAGGTATATTCATTGATCACAACTGTCCTTTCAATGGAAAGATTTCTATGCCCATTTTATATCTATAATGAAATACTAAATAAGTAGTCATGGCTAACACTTTTTGAAGGCTAACTATGGGCCAAGTACTGTGCTAACCATTTCACATATGTTAATTCATTCAAACATTGAACAAGTCAAAGAGGCAGATGCAATGATTATCTTTATTCTACATATGAGAAAACCGAGGCCCAGATAAGTAACTTTTCTCAGAGTTAAATGGCTAGTAAGAAATAGACCTGGGATGAATCAATCTAAGCACTCTTGTAAGATAAGATTTTTTTCCTACTAATCCCATAATGTGCACATATTATAAAACAATGTATATCAGGCAGTCTTGTAAGGACTTCCCATATGTTAAACCACTTAATACTCACAACACCTCTCTGAGGTAGGTACTGTTAGAATCCCCATTTCACAGTTGAGGGATACGAGTCTCAGAGAGTTTAAGTAACATGCTGATGGTCACCCAGCAAACAAGAGACAGAGCTGAGATTATTGCACTTGAGCTCTAAATCACTACACAATTCTGCATCTCACCTTGTGTGAAGAACAAGCAAGCAAATGAACAAAAACAAAAAAAATCTACAATTATACAAAGACTCATTTATATTTTCACTTTTAAAATATATTTTATCTGATATGACTGATTCATTTTAACTATATACAACTTATAGTGACCTATACAATCATTCTTAAAGATTTCTATTTTACTTCAGCATCTTCTAGGCTATTTTCTCTAAGACAAAGAAGAATAAAATGGAATATAAAAACTAGAAATCACAGTATGTGTAATAGTATTTTAGTTATAATAGAATTTTCAAAGAGTTATCAGGCTTAAGTTGTGAGCTGGCCTGGTGTCTGGCACATCTTAGGTTGACTCAGTAAATAACTGTACAATTGAAGTTGAATAAATGACTATAATAATGAGAGAATGAATAAAACATAATTCTCTGTAATAATCCATGCCTACACTCTCATTGGTATACAGACATTTTTCTAGAAGTGAATTGTTATGTATTGCAGGGTTGCCACCCACGGTTCAAAATTTCCTGGCACTCTCCCAATAAAATAATCAGACTCAGGTTTTTATAATTTCTTTTGCTAGACTGCTGTTTCTTTGAGCCTATTTGCTCAATCGTGAATGCAAACATCAGTGAAAACTGACAAAGCTTGCAGAAACCATACTAGTGGGAAGCTCTACAACTAATTTCAGGAATTTACTGAGATTCTGTGGATTATAGTTGAATATTTACAAATTGTGGGATGTCTGCCATTTCTCAGGAAGTTAAGAATGGGCTATAGAAATGCATTTAGAAGATAAAATTAGCCATTTGTTCTATGCTTCAAAAGTTTGGATCTATTCTTCATTCCAGAAAGAGAGAATGATGGCATTTTTTCACAATTATGGAAAACATCCAATTTGTATCGAACAGAGCAACGGCGGTGAAGTTGCAGAGATTAATAGGATTATTAATCCTATTATTAATCGGTCACTGACCTTAAGAGGTCCACTACAAGTATTAAATTCTTAGTAGCCGATACCAAAAACAACTAATAAATACTCTTTCACATATGAAAAACAAATCTATTTATCTCAAAGCATTTTACTTGTACATGAAAAACAGTCACCTACAAGACCACAGTAAGCAAACCACGTTCACTCAGGTTGAGGCAGTTAGTGAAATGGGCTGTTAAACAGGCCTGCTCCTCTGTTGCTAGGCCAGCACAGCTATCCTGTTCTATGTTTATGGCCATTGTATTTCTGATTGATTGATGCCTGTGGTTTACAATTGTCTAATATTTTGAATATCAATGTTTTTAACAATAGACTTTTATTGGGCCCAAAACACCCAAGTGTCTCTGGAGAAATTTAGCTAAAAAAACACTATCTCTGTAGTTGACAAGAAAAGAAAACTTTCTAATATGGAACCAGAATTTCCTCTAGCACAGACAAGCCATAAGGCCAAAAGGAGAGCTAAGCTGTCCTGTGCCTGCATTAGCAGGGCTCACCAGATACCAGAGTCCATGCACTTTGGGATATATAGCTCTGTGTCTGCCAACTCTGAATTATTACAGTTTCAAGAAACTGAACAAATGTGCTTTACATAAAAAAGAAAGATAGTCCCTTAACCATGGCCAAAAAAAAAAAAAAGGTAAGATACTTTGGGCTGATACAGTGGTTCATTAATCACCAAACTACTGCAAACAAAAACCAAAGACAATGTAATTTCCACCAAGCACATTTATATACCGTCACCCTCTCTGTGTCAACTCCACGCATCTTGGGTAGACTTGCTCAGTAATTACACTTGCCTCGTTGGTTATGAATACTAACTAAGTCTTTATAATTTAAAATTCACTAACACTTAGACAAAGTCAAATTGAGACTTATGGGCCTTTCTTAGTCCACAAATACCAAAATAATGAAGGTTTTCAGTAGGATTAACAGCAAAACTCATAAATGTTACATTAACTGTATTCTTGAAAGTTTCAATTTGAGAAACTTAAAGAGTTTCAACTAATTCTTAAAACATTTACCATGAACTACTATGGTGAATTCTCTCTGTACTTTGGTCACTGGGATACTTTGTGTGAAAGGAATTTTCTACCAAGCTAGTTCGAGTTCTCCTGCCATTCTATTTGCAGTATGACAGACAAGTTTAATGGAAAACATATGTATCTTGACATAAACTATAGAGTGATTAAAGGATTTCTGCTTAACAGGGACAGAAAACAAAAGAATATTTCCATGATGTTTTATCGTTTCATTATAACCAGCACTATCATTTTGATAGTGAGAAATTTTCTTTCCACCTATATGTACTCTTCAAATAATCTGAAAACGTCCCAATATAATGGCAAAATGACTAACAAAATACAGGATCACATCAGTTGCAAAGGACTGATGCTCTTACCCATCACAGGAGCTAGTCCTTACTTATTTAGTGCGCTGACACCTTTCATTACAGTAAATGTGCATGGTCATAAGAGATCTGTCTCAATGATTTACTTTTGTAATGTGACTAAGATTTCCGAACCAGATTTCCAAAGAATGGAAAACTAAATACAATCTCTATTTGCCCAGCATAACAAATAAGCATGTGTTTACAACTGCCTTCCATAGCCTCATTAAGTAGATTTGCAGAACATAACAGTTTTTAAAAACCTTACTTTGGGAAACGCGTTGTTATTTAAACCTCATTTAAAAAAAGTTCAGGTTATTTATGGTAAATGAAATCTTAGCTTGAATAACTCAAAGAGAGGCACAAGGGTATACATTTGTATTAATGAACTGGCATCCTCCAACCTAACAAAAACTGTCTGTTTAAGGAACTATCTACAAAAAGGCTATCAGCGGTAAATAAACTATTTTTCTCATATTTTCTTTCAAAATATATTGTTTATCTGAAAGTGTCATTTTAGGAAAGAATTTGTATCTCAAATTGTTTTATAAATGGGTATTAGCCATATTTCCAGAAGAGGTAGAACCAGCATCCACAGTAGGATAGTGGGTATAAGAATTTGTTAACACTTTACAGTTAGACATGAATTTACATGTGCGAAGGATTTCACTACTACCTGTGATAGGTGGAAAGGCAAGATAAAATCCAAATAACCTAATATAGCCATAAAGGTCCTCCATAATCTAGCAACTGTTTGCCTTACCATACCTCATCTTATAACAGCTGTTTCCTTGTTTTTTGAGTTCCAATCACACTGGCCTTCATTCAGGTCCTGAAATGTGCCAAGCTCCATCCTGCCTCAGGACCTTTGCATATGTTGTTCTCTGTGCATGAAAAAGTATTGCTAACTCACCTTTTGTTCTCTCCTTAAAATACATCATGTACTCAGGGAAACCTCCTTTATATCCTGTACCCCACACTTCAAACATACACAGGTCCACATGTTCTATGCTAAGCCTTCCTTTGTAGCACTTTTCACAGATGTGATTAAAAAATTAACTTGAGGAGACCTCTGGGAACACATTGGACTCCACTTCATCTCCCGTTCCCAAAACACAGAAATACTGGATAAATTATAACCACACTTATTTTTAAACATATTACAGTACAGGAGGCAAAGACAGGAAAATTTCCAAGTGCCAAAAGAGCAAAAATAAAACTGCAATAATTATAGGAGTTGCCACTGTGGTGGTGTCAGTGTATTGAACTTGAATGTGGTCTGTAAAAACAGACGCTGCAGTTTTTGTGCCTATGCAGATACAGGAGAGTATCCGCAAGTGACAAAGAAGTCACCCAGCGCAGGGAGACACGAGAGTTCCAAGCTTTACAAAAGCCTCAAAAAAATCAATCTGATCTCCTTGTAAATTAACTGCCTGCTAGAAAAACACTCTCCTTTCTCTAAAGAAAGACAATCAAATACAGACTCCCAAAAACATGTCTTCCACAATGTCTGGCAAATACTCAAATGAACAGACATGCAAAGGAGCAGAAAAATAACTCATACACACTAGGAGATGACACATATATTGGAATTAGCAGACAAGGATTTTAAGCAGCTAACATAAATATCTTTAAAGTTTTATAAGAAAAACTGGACTTAATAAATAGATGGTTATTCTCATCAGAGAAATAAAAACAATAGAAAACAACAAAATTGAAACTCCAGAACCCATTGATAAAATTTTTGTAAGGAAAAAATTGCTATGGGAGACATCGTTGGCTGCCTGCTCACTACACATTCACACCCTCCTCCTGTCTCTTTAAAACAAAACCGAAAATAAAAACTCCCTAATTTGTTCAAATGCTGGCTCTCCTATAGCTCCAAGAAATGACGGGAAGTCTGGTGAGGGTCTTCAAGGAAATGTTTCCTCTCTGGGAAGAAGAGATTCAGGGAAGAGACAGCCACCTTTCCTGTGGATGTTGTTTTGACTTGAAGGGCTGCTGGGAAGTGCTGGTGTCGTCCGCAAATAGGAAGAGACTCAGCTGGGGAAACTGAGGGGCAAAACAGTTGGTAGACCTGCCTTCTTGCTGACGTCGTAGTTTCTCTGAACTAACCAACACTGGAGATTTGCTACGTGTAGATTTCTTCTTAGACAAGATAACATAATTTGTGACTGTTCAATGAACTTTGAGTTAGGTTCTTCTCTTACTTGGAGCTGAAAGCATTCTAACTAGTATAACTACGAAAGAATATATTCAAAGGACATTAAACCTAGAAACAACAGTGGGATGATAATAAATCACGTAAGCATTTGTTTAATGGTTATATTAGAGGCTAGCATGTTCTAAGAAAATAGGGACAGTACTTGTCTTTCTTGTTGATTAACGTACCCACCAAACCTTATTGCACAATTGTATGCAATACTCATATCAATAGAACAATTAAATTTAGTGCTAAAAAAAGCATTAAAGTCCATCTAGTTTAACATTCCCTTCTAATAGATAAGGAAGCTCAAGCCTAAATAAATTTTCTCAGTGTCCACAGCTGGATGGTGCAGAATTCTGGTCCCCTGACTTCAGGTCCAGTGCTCTTTGGTCCATATTGCATCATCTTTTAATAGAATTCAAATTTAAAATACACTTGTATTTATTATTCTATTTTCACTGAAGCTAGAAAATAGTAAAATATTAAATTACAGTCTTAGGAAATGAGATTAAATAGTAAGGATTCATACTCCCTAGAAAAGTTATAATTTCCTTCTCTGAAATTTTAGAGAAAGTAGATATTCTATGAATGCAAACCTGCTCATACAAACCTTAAAAGTACTTCTTTAGCCTTAAAAAAAAAAGGCTGACTGGATTGTCTACGTTCAGTACATTTTCTCCATGCCATGAACGCCAGGCACATTTCTCCCTCCCATTCTCTACTTTTGTGTTTTAAGGTCAGTTTAAAGATCACTTCACTAAGGAAAAGAATTAGAATTAATGAATGTAGAGATGAAAGTATAATAAAGTTCAGCAAAGAATGACTCAAATTACTGTTTAAAAAATCCCATGTGCGGTCTGGCCCCGTGGTGCAGTGGTTAAGTTCGCATATTCCACTTCGGTGGCCCCGGGTTCACTGGTTCAGATCCCGGGTGGGGACATGGCACTGCTTGGTGAGGCATGCTGTGGTAGGCGTTCCACATATAAAGTAAAGGAAGATGGGCACGGATCTTAGCTCAGGGCCAGTCTTCCTCAGCAAAAAGAGGAGGATTGGTAGCAGATGTTAGCTCAGGGCTAATCTTCCTCAAAAAAAAAAAATTTCCCATGTGCATGCATACATATAAAGATACACCAAATCTATTTGTGCACACACATGTATTTTTCACTTTGCAATTACTCATTTAATTGTAGGTAGTATATGTTTTAATTATGCTATGATTGAATTAATAGTATAATCGGTTTTCTTTCCCAGAGCACTAAAACTGACGGAAAGTTCAGGGCACAAAATCACCAAAGCTATTTCATAGAGATGGAAATCAGTCAAATTCTTATGTATTGCCCTCTGATATTATAGAAGTGATTCTTAATTTAGAAAATCTCTCAGACTGGCTGGTCTTCCTGTGTCTAGCAGATACCAATCAAATGTTTTTTAAAAAACTAAGATTTTTTCTCTCTAGTCTTCCAGGCAATTCATCATATAAACAACATCAATTCTCTGATGAGTTTGCAGACTTTTACATTCAACATTTTCCTTATTGCACATCTCTTTTGTGGGAATCTGGAAAATTTTCCCACCCTCTCATCCATCACCCTATGGAAGTGGTCTTATTTGAGAAATTTTAAACTATACGAGAAAAGCAAATTAAAGTTGAACAAAATCTAATCTCTGAGGAACGATACTGAAGTTCAGTAGCTAAGAGTTCAATTCCACTGTAGTAAATTGTGGCTAAATTTGCTTTCAAACGAGTTTATACAGATGAAAACTCCCTAAAAATGGGAAGGAGTTTTACTATGTTACTTTTTTCTAGTTACTGTCTTTGATGGTGACAGTATTCTACAAGTCTATTTTAGACACTGGGTATATTTTATAGTTACCTATGATGCATATCTTATTGTTGCCTACTAAGTATGTTTGTTATTTTCAATTTTACATATTACAATTAATGTGAAGTATTTTTAGTGAAAGAAATACATAGAATTTATTTTTGCTTTTGAAAAACAATATGTTTTTTAAAAATTCTCAAGCTCTAATATGACTTGCCTTTTTTCTTTTTCTTTTTGCTTTTGTTTTTTCTTTTTCTTTTGTATAAAATGAATTTCTTTTCAGTGATAAGAGTTTCATATTTGTAGTCTAATAGGATAAATAGAATTTGTAGTGTAATAGAAAAATATATCATTTTTATGGATGAAAATTATTTAAAATAATTTCTAATGCTACTTGTTTCCTGCCCTCTTCCCTTCAATATCAAGATCATAAGTCACAAAAATATCAATGCCTTGCTTCAGATCTATATAATGTAGGGAAGTTGATTAATCTTTCAGAACAAAACTACCACCATAAAACCCATCCACAAGGCCAGCCCGGTGGTGTAATGGTTAAGTTCCTGTGCTCCACTTTGGTGGCCTGGGGTTCACCGGTTCAGATCCTGGGTGTGGGTCAAGCACCACTGGTCAAGCCACCCTGTGGCTGCATCCCACATAAAATAGAGGAAGATTAGCATAGATGTTAGCTCAGTGACAATCTTCCTTAAGCAAAAAGAGGGAGATTGGCAACAGATGTCAGCTCAGGGCCAATCTTCCTCACAAACACAAAAAAACACTCATTCTATTTCATTACTGCATAAAATACTTTGAACCTAATGTGATTGTTTTAAGAGCTTGTATGTAAAATTCTCCTTTTACAACCATTTAAAGAGAGCACATAATAGGTTTTTAGATATAATTAATAAGAAAGTTTATAAAAAATATGTTACTTCATATTTGCTTCTGATAATTTGCATTATACCAGAACTTTTTAAAAAACTAAACAAAAAATAGAATGTCTTCAATTTGCCTCTAGGTATCTAAGTAACCTTTATAAAATGCAATATTTTATAAATATAAGCAGCAAGGGTCAATTATAATAAAAATTCTGAAATAATATATACCATTGATGATATGCTAAAAGTTATACAACCTACAAGCAACTACATAGTTTTAAAAAACTGTTCTATGCCCTTCACCTTTTCAACATATTTAGGATCTGGCAGTCTAAGTGTGATAAGTGTTAGCCATGAAAGTATAATCTAGGAAGTAGTGTTTCCAAATAGAAAATCAATTCTTGCTCTGTAACTCAGCACAAAGGCAACACCTAAAATTACTGGCATAACACATAGTGGCAAGGAAACTGTAAAACTTCCAATACTTTTCAAAGCTAAAAGAGTTGAAGATTATTACTTTGAGTAAATCTTTAGAGCCACAGAATGTTATCAATTTGAGAAAGATTAATAAAACCTACATCAATCTTGTCCATCAAATTTTCCAGATTCCATTCTTGAGATGAGTAACGTAGGCCACTGCGATGGTCTACATTCAATTTCAACTAGAAAAATACGATTTTCCATATTACAGAAAATCAAGGATTTACAAATATCTTCACAGACTCACTCACACATACACAGAAATCATCTGGGTTACTTTTAAATATATGAATCCCAGGGCTCTATCTCCAGCCCACTGTGTCATAATCTCGTCTTGCTCTGTTGTGTATTTAGCCTTAGCAAGACAAACAAAACACATACTACAACAGCAGAATAGATTAGACATATCTTCTCAGGCTCATTGGTCATAATTATTCCCTGGATATATGTGAGTTTTGATAGAATGTGGCTAATTTACATTTATCCTTTAAATCTGGACTAACAAACCTCCTCTCCCAGGAAGCCCTCTCCAATCCTTCCTTCCACCTTAGGCTGCACTAGTTGCCTCTTCTTTTGGTGATCTTTGTATTTCCAAATGCCTAGCACCCAGCAGTCTCTCAATAAGTATTTGTTGAATTAACTAATTAATATATGGCAATTTCACACACACAAAACACATGTGCTAAAAATTCTATCTAATTAATCCTAAGTAACAGGTTTACATATCACAAGTTCCCATGGAGCACTCTTTTGATTTATCTTTAGAGCCTTACCAAGGACAAAACTATTCAAGGTAGTAAAAATATACTGGGTCAATGCATTAGGGGTAGATAAAGAAAGAAGAGATTAACATCAAGTAGAATAAAAACAATAATGATAGAAATAATAATGATGAAAACTAGGATGGACTATGAGTATATATATGAAGTAGTTGCACGAGGAGAAACTGGAAGTGAGAATTTTCACAGTTTCTGGGTTTAAATCTAGCTCATCCTGAGCTCTTGTTCTCAGGAAGAATTATTTTATGTAAAATGAAGTTGTAGTGGATGCACAATTGTTTGAGTGAGGATAATCTCATTTTTAATAATATAGAAAACAATGTGTAGTTTCCACTTATTTTGAAGATCTTCCCTTCTAAACGAAAAAAACATCATTAGGCTCTAGCCAATAAGCCATCCCAAAGCCCTGATTCTAGAAATTAAGTGGCTTTTGGAATGAGTACTGCATGAGTTACTGAACTCATGAGTACTGGTCTTAGTGCCTGAAATAAGATTAAGAAAAATTAGAAAGCACCTGAAAATTAATGAACTCATAATCAATCAATAAATACTGTTTTCTTTAAGTACCGGTCCTAATTATATCCTAAATTATATCACCTTTTAAGATATTTTAATAGTCAATTATGATGTTAGTAATATACTGTGAACTATAATTCAGCCAATAAAACCTAGAGCTCTCTTTCAGTTTGAACCACGAGGCTAGAGTCCAGGTGTTGCCGGCTAGCTGGAAATGCAGCTGCAGTGCATAGTAAAAGGAACATAGCTCCCTCGGTCCTACAATAGATTGCTCCCGTGTGATACAAAACACAGATGTGGATTTGGAGGCTAAAAAATATAATTCCTCTTATTCTTTAAATAAAATATGAATGATCAAATATGTTTAAATCTTTAGGAGCTTATGGTGTAGTTTTAGCATAATAATAATAATTGAAAAGTTCTGGTGAGAATCATTCTATGTTTAACTCTGTATTTCCTAAACTCATTTGAACCCTCATTCATTCATTCTCTCAATACAATATTTATTGAGCACTCATAATATCTATTAATGTCCTAAGAAACTAGATTTTTGAAATATTTTAGTAAATAATTTCCTAGGAAGATGTTTGAATGGCTAATTGCAAAACTGCCTCAAAAAAGTGTTAAACTTATTTCAAATCTCAATGCTAAATGTTATAATGATAAACATTACGATAGTGAAAGCACACTGTCGACATGCAGAACCATCAAACGGTGTTGATTATAAATATGAAGGTGTTTTGTAAACAATAATAAACTTAACCATAAGTGGACAAGAAAGACAGACAGTGTCTATCTTTTTTCTCTCTGAAATAGAATGTTTACCCTCTCTCTGAAACAGAGAAATCACTGGGCTTCACATAAGTAACAGGCCAGTTTATTTGTGTAAATGAAAAGCATATAACTTGGTTTATACATAATTGCACATCCTAGAACTGTCAGTGTATAAATATCTGTTGCAAGGAACAAACAAAAAATCCTTGAGGCTAGTAAGAGAGTCTCAGGCTAGACCTTGAAAGGAGTGACATAAAGACAGAGTGTCATAGCCGAATTGATTTAAATGACTCAGTTTAAAGTAGCTAAAGTGTCTTTCCATTATTCATCAGTATAGCACCAACACAGAGAAATACTACAATCATACACATAAACACGATATGTGGCTATAAATCACAAGGTTAGATAAGTCAGAAGCTGCAAAATGTTTTAGGTCTCTGTTGACAAATCTTCTCCTAACCCCTGTCTTGAAGACACAGACACTTCGATTGTTGGACTCTATCTTTGGCTCCAATATATTCCTCTCTGAATGTTATCTCAGTTTCTTTCTTTCTATGCTGAAGTGCACTTGACATTTAAAACCAGATAGCAGTGGCTGCTGGTGGCATTGGATGGTTCTTTTTCACACAAGCCACAGAAACACAGATCGGTATCAATGTTCAATTGTCTTTGAAACAGAGATGAGAATGAAAAAGAAAATACCCAGCCCTTTTCTTCATATAACCCAAGAACAGCTGATAAACGAAAACCTCCATTTTACTATTTCCTCTCCAGAAGCAACGAACCCATTTAGGAAGGGTAAAGGGGAACAAAAATTCCTCAGAAAGAAATCAAGTTCCATTCCTAAAACAAGTCACCCCTGAAACGATACTACTGGATTGTTTACATCGACTTTTTAATGCCTGAAAAGAAAAAAAATTTGTTTTAATTATCAGTCTTAATTACATCTTAAATGGTATCACCTTTTAATATATTTTAGTAGTCAATTATGATATTAATAATTGACAGAGGAGGACTCTAAGGCACAGGGACAGAATAGGGTGCAAATAGCAGAACAGGGCTTTAAATCCAAAGAATCTGGCTCCAGAGAGTCCTTGTCCTAACCCCTCTGCTCCCTCCAGAGACAGCTGGTTGGCAAAAATTCAATGTGCTCACTAAGCCAGACTCTAAATGTCATAAAAACATACTGATTGAAAAATATAAGCTAATCTTACCTCAGTAACTTCTATGATCTTTTTCTTTTTCCATCTAAAACATTTTTCTATCTTATTCTTCAATAGTTTCATAGAAGAGTAGGAAATATATTATAATAATTTATACTGGGAAATTTAACTGAAAATAATTTTGTTAAAAAAAGAAGCCTCCTAGCATCGCCTTGAAGTTGGGGATATTTAAAACTGAGTGTCTATAACCCACAGGAGGTGTTACTAGGAGTACTGTTATAAATAAACTATTCACGTTCTTAGAGGCAACTTCCTAGAACCTGGTCATAATAGTGTTAGAATGGATTCTTATTTTTTTCTTCTTATGTGAACATCTGTTGTTTTTTTCCTGCACATGAAGAAATTCTCCCCCTTTCTTTGCTATTTAATAATGCCTTTATTTTCCTTTGAGAAAGTCCCTCCTCTCCTCCATGATTGTATGCAGTCTTGATGAGACTGCTAGACAAAGTCCCTCCATCTCTTGCTCCTTGTGGTCACAGGACTTGGGCTTGGCCTACAAACTCTGGTCCCCAGAAATACGAATCTTAAGCAACACAGCCCGGGGACAGAAAACCACAGCAGGTGACTCATTCTACTGGTGGAGTGTTGAAGAGCTGATCCATTCATTCCTGCAACCTGGGGCCAAATTTCAAGGGTTGCATCCTGCACAGTCACACAGGCCTGGCTCTTGGAAGGGTCCTATATTTGGTTTAATGTTCTGCTATCACCGTCTTAAAATTCTCAATAATTCTTGAACAAGGAGCCTTGCATTTTTATTTTTTACTGGGCCCACAAATTATGTAGGTGGCCCTGCTATCTCAGGTCCCTGAGATTACCATGGTTCTATTCTTCTTGAGGTCTGTTTGGCTTTTCCTTTATTTCTGTGAGCTACTGCATATCCTTACAATAAATATCGTTTCTTTTTTTATTTAATGAAGTGAGCAAAAGTAAGTTTCTGGGGCTCGCATCAAAGAACCTTATGTTTTACATTTGGCAGACCCAAGACTAAAGTGTAAAATGTAATATAATTTTTCCCAGTGCCCTCATACCCTTTGGTGTATTCCTGTCATGTCCCTCTCCATGATCTTCTCCAGGTTTGCTTTAGAGAATTACTGCTCCCCGGATATTCAGAATTCATATTGGGATGCTGTATTTCATTTTGCACTTTCTAAGTCAGAGGCCATTCACTTTTTGTAACTACTCTGTCAAAACACACTGATGCTGCGCCCTGGCCCTCACCACCCTGACCCCTCTTAGGTAATTAATCCTGCTAATGTGCTGGTAGCTGATAAGGGACTGGTATAACATTTTTATTTTAACAGATTACTTTACTTCTTATCCATAAGGAATGACTTCATACACAAAAATTCAGGGCATGTTGTCTGCTCAAAACACACATTTTGTGGCTTCAGGTTTCTCAAATCATACTAAATAGGGAGCCATATATTCTATCTACCAATTTCTCCTGCATTTAGAAGGAAAAACATATAAATGGTTCTAAAACTAGTGTTTTCTGACCTCTTTTCACCAGGGAAAATAAAGTGGCTGAAGGTCAGCACGAGAAAATTATATGAGCTTTGTTTTAATGTGGAATTACTCTGCTTTAAAATGGAGTTGCATGCTCTATAAATCTTGTAAGTTTTTTGCTATGCTGCCTGAGTTTCTTTTCATCAGTAACTCCAATAAATTGACTTTAACCTACCTTCTCTTTTTGTTCATTAGAAAGGTAAAAATTGACGGTCGTTTCTGTGATTACATTGTCTTTTAAATGATAGACTGTCTCCTATTCTCCAAGTATATTGTCCTACTAAATTATCAACAGGAACTTTAGCATATGCTTTCCACAATTTTTTTTTTAATGATCTAATTGGTATTCCACTTTTTTTTCTTCTATACTTTCTCTAAGAAATTCTCTATAAACTAAAATTTTCCCTTGAGATAAATAAAAATTTCACGTGGGTCAAAATATTTTATTTTCTGTTTTAATGTTGCTTCAACATTTACAGCATTTTACCTGCAAATGACCTTAATAATTTTAAATTGTACTTTTATTGAGCTATCGATAGAAATATTTGCTAGTGGCTCATCTGTAACTGTAAAAGAAAAGAAAGTAGAGAAATATATATATATATATACCCATATATGAAGAAATAATAGTTTCATTCATATGAAAGCCATTTCATATGGCTTTGAGGCTTTGTTTAGTAATGAAGGTGCACACAAATGAAATATGCCAATCATATAAGAACTGAACTTACATTTAGAAAAGGTCTGTCTTTGGTTTTTAAGCACCAGGCAGACTAAGCATTGGTGAATGAATATCTTCGACTCCTGAGATCATTTTGTTCTGTCTGTGCAACCGACTGAGATTTGAATAAATCCCACTAACGCTATAGGGCTGTTAAGGCATCAAAGGATAAAGCACTGTGCCTTCAACCTCTCATTCATGTACCAAAATAGCTCCTGAATTTGCATCTTAGCTCTCTCATATCACAAGAGAAAGATTAGAAAATGTTACTCATCAAAATAGTCCAATCATTAAAGAAAGGTGACATATCTTAATTTTTTTCCTGTAATGTCATTAGTGACTGCCTTTTCGTTTGTTTATTAAAAATGCTAACTGAAGACATTGTCTTGAGATTTGACTTTTCCTTATCTCACAAGTGCACAGAAATTCAGTCTTCTATCTGTACTGTACATCCTAGCTTTATCTCTTCAAGTCATATTCATAAATTTGATATTATTTGCCTGTATAAGTGAGCACCTTTTTTAAATCAGCAACCATCATGTTCACAATAATACTGACAGATGAAGTTTATTGTTGTATTGTTTAGAGTAATCACTGGTTTGACTTCCAGGTATTCTCACACTTTTAGAAGCAAATAATCCAAGTGGTACAACAAGTAGCGAAAAACTTCTCTGTTCTAGCAACTGAAGTCAATCAATAACCTCACTGTCAAGATGTCAGTCCTCGAAAACAAAAACATTTAAAATAATTATATCATATTGAATTTATTAATTTATCTATACATGTATTATATGTCTAAGTAATGGCTATAAAGCAATTCTTTATACTTGTTAACAAGTGTTCTTCTCAAATGTTTAAGGTGAGAAGACTGGGCTTGACATCAGAGGAGCAGCAGAAGTTTTAATCAGACAGAAGGGCAGGTTCCTTAGGATCTTTTGTGATTACTGCTTCTTGAAATCACATATTTAAATTGATATTCTACATGAGTACATATAACTTTTTCTTCGGTAAATTATACGTCTTCCAACTGAAATCACACTAATCAATATGAATCCTAAATAAGTCAAGTGAGGAATAAAATAATTTAAAACATGAGTTGAATATTTTAAGACCAATAACTCTAGTATGCCAGTGGTTTCTAAAGCATACATCGTATTGGGTTGCATTTATCTAGATTCAGTAGTCTCATTTACTTTTATTTATAAATGTTTTCTGAGTGTTCACCTATACAAGGTATCTCAAAGATAGCTAGCTAACCAGCTATTTAGATAAATAAAGATGGAGATATCTGATATTTAATAAGTATCCTAATTGGATAGTATATGAATTTTGTAAGGCATCAGATATCATATACTAAGCTCTGTAGTTTTCCTTCCAAAATAGTTGTGTCAAGTGTTCCATTGCAACTTGAGGTTTGGAATAATGTCTTTAAATACAATATTTCATTTCTTTTTCCAGAATATGTTCTCCTCTTTCTAAGTAAATCTATATAGACTGCTTTTTTTTTTTCTTTTCTTTTCTTTTTTTTTTGATATAGCAGTGCTGGTATAGTCATCATTTGACAGACTAGATAATTCCACATTAGTATTTAAATATAACTGGCATATGATTCTTTTTAACAACATGTCATAATCATCTTAATCACTTATAAAACAAATATATACACCAATCACTATCAACCATAGTAAAGAGAAAAGTGAGACAATTCAACTCTTACTAATACCTAGAGAAAGACACATGATCCCATCCCATTATGGCCTGATTTCTACTCTTAATGTTCTCATCATCTAGCAAGGAATGGAGTCAGAACACATATCTATGTATAAATACATGGAAGAATAAAGAAAATTAGTCACACCTCTATTATGGCCAAGTACAGTACACATTCAAGATGGAGTTATTACACATAACCACAGGAATCCAGGGTTCTATCTTGGAAGCAGTAGCATTTGAGGTAGGTGTTGGATGTTAACAGAATGCTAGCAGAACAGATGGAGTGAGGTGGGGAAAGAACCCCTTACAGAGAGAACAAAGTGAACAAAATCACCGGTGAGTGTCTACACACAGAGAGATGAGACTAGAAAGTTAAGATTGAAGTGAAATCACAGCAGGCCATATATGCCCAGACAAAACTTCATTTTAGAGCTAATGACGCACTTTTGAAGTTTTTGAAGAGAGGAGTCAGATGGTTTCATCCTTCTTGTAGGAAGATAACTCTGGAGGTGACATGAAGGAAGGCTTAGAGTGATGATGGTTATTTGTGAAACATAATTTTTCAAACATAACTGATGCAAAAGCACTTTGAAATATATGAAGTGCTTTCCAAATGTAAAGTATTAAGAATCAGTCGGGAAATACATGACCTGATTTATGTGAAGGATAGCCCCACTTTAAATATTAAGGACATTCCCATTATTGCATCTACCACCGATAATCCTGTAGATGAGTACTTCTAAACCTACTTGACGATAAGAATCACCTGAAGTAATAGTTTAAAATATGAATAACAAAACCCACTGAACCAGACTCTCCTGGGTAGAGGCCTGGAGAAGTGGTTGATTCCAGGCTGGGGGGAGCGGGGGAATACAAGATGAGCCTGCAGCACCTTGTGATGCCAGAAAGTAAAAAAGTGCTTAAAAAAAGGAGGATGGTATGTCAAAAGGGCACAGAAGACAACCTAAAAAAGCTCCCAATGGCCAAACCTGTAACAATTTGAGCAATAAAATAAATAAAACAGTATTCTATTATACCTATAAAATAAAATAAATATCCATGAGGCAATACTAATATAAATAATTGAGTGAATATATTTTAAAAAGGGGGGAAAGGGACAGGGCTCCCTTAAAAAATGCTTCCGTTTTCTCCAATTCTCAATGACAGAAATAGAAAATCACCAACAGAACACCACAATAATAATTGTTGGGGGAAAGATCCACTCACGGATGCTAAAATTAAATGGGTGAAAGTTTAAGGAAAAATAGGATATTTGCATAGTCTTAAAAATATCTCCCCAAGGATATATAATATTTCAAAAGAGCATAACAGTGACTTTACAGTGGAGAAACCTGATAGGCAACATCTTAGCCAAGTGATGGAGGTTAATTACCAGTAAGAAACAGATCAATATCATGGTTGATATTTGTGGTAGTCTTGCCAAAAATTAGCCTCAATCTAATGAGAAAAAACATATCAGACAACTACAAATTAAGGGCTGATCTACAAAATACTTGAGCAGTCCTCAAAAGCATAAGGATAGGGAAAGACTGAGGAACTGGCACACAATGCAGAAGACCAAGAAGACTAACACAGCCACATGTGATGTGGGAGCCTGCCTTGGATCCTGTAACAGAAAAGACATTAGTGAAAAAGCAGAGGAAATCCAAATAAAGTCTACAATATAGTTAATACATCAATATTAATGTATTACTTTTGGTCATTTTACTATGACATAAAAGACGTTAACATTAAGGGAATCTGGTGAAGGGTATATGGGGACACAAATACCTTTTTTGAAATTTTTCTGTAAGTCTAATTTTTTTCAAAATAAAAAGTTACAAAAAAGTTAAAATACTCATTCATGTTTTTAAAAAGTACTCCTCAAATGTCTTACTTTTATAAAATTCCTAAAAAATTGACTGGCAAACAGTATGCTCAGTTTCTCGTACTCCCTCCACTCTTATAAGTAGTTAGTATCAAAACTGTAAAAGTCTGTAAAGATGCTTAAAAGTACTATCTCTGAGTACCTGAACCTCATACTGTTGAAACTTAATCTGTTAAATTCTGTCTTTAATTAATTAATAATGATGCAGATTATCAGTAACATAGAAAAAATAATAGATTTTCTTATCTGCTTGATAGGCATTGAGAATTATTTTATAGGCTGTGATTATTTGTCTTTTTTGAGCGGATATGTAAATGTAAACAGGACTTTTTTTTTCAATTGAGGAAGATTAGCCCTGAACTATCATCTGTCACCAATACTCCTTTTTTTTGCTGAGGAAAACAGGCCCTGAGCTAACATCAGTGCCCATCTTCCTCTACTTGATATGTGGGATGCCTGCCACAGCATGGCTTGACAAGGGGTGTGTAGGTCTGCACTCGGGATCCAAATTGACAAACCCCGGGCCTGCAAAGCGGAATGTGTGAACTTAACCACTGCACCACTGGACTGGCCCAACATGACTTTTTAAATGTCATAAAAAAGTAAGTTACTTTCTTTATTATAAAATAGATTGAAGTTTCTAAAAAATAGACTGCATAGAAGGCCCTTATTAAAAACTCGTCTACAGAAGCAGAAAAATCAGGGATGAAGTGAAATAAAATGAAGACAAAAGGAAATTGGAAAGGTTATATTTTGAAAACATATTTTCTAGATCATAATACTAGAAAGTTTAATGGATATACAACATTTGTGTAGTTTTAAATTATATATGTATCTTGTTTTTGTTATTGTCTATTAATGACATATACTTTATAGATAATGCATTTATTTGTTATCATAGTACGTAGAACTCTAAGGCAGCCTCTAAGATTCCACCCCTTGGTATTCATGCTCTGTATATTCTCTTCCCTTTGTGTGGGCGGAACCTGTGAATATTATGGGACATCATGTGATTAGTTTGATAATCAGTTGTCTTTCACTTAATAATAATGAAAAAAGCTTATCTTTATGGTCCTGATTCAATCAGAGGAGCCTTTAAAAGAAAATAAAGCATCAGAGGTGTGCTCCTGCGGGCCTTGAAGTCAAAGCCACCATGAATTCTGTAGATCCAAGGAAATCAATTCTGCCAAGGAACACCTGAGCTTAGAAGTGAAGCCTCAGATGAGACCCGAGCTGGCCAACATCACGATAGTAGCTTTGTGAGTCTGCGAGCAGAGGACCCAGTAGATCCCTTTGTAAACTCCTCGCCCACAGAAACTGCAATCCTTGATCTAAATACCTTGGACAAAAAATACTGTACTTCAAACACACTTTATGTTATTGTCATTCTAGTGAGCTGAATTTCTTAACAGTATCTTCTGTTTTAGAAATGAAACAGCATTCTTTTCAAAATTACTAATGGGGCTTTTCTAATTATTTTATTTCTATTACAGTATTTTCTGTTTCCTCATTT
Organism: Equus quagga; assembly: GCF_021613505.1. Lineage (NCBI taxonomy): Eukaryota > Metazoa > Chordata > Mammalia > Perissodactyla > Equidae > Equus > Equus quagga. The sequence continues at coordinate 83,660,179 of NC_060269.1, forward strand.
TCATACATCTATAGCAAAAATATAATGTTAAATTGATATTTATGTGAGGGAATATATCTAGAGTCATAAAATGAGAAGTTATAAATGTACATTTTTTTGTAGATAGAAGAGCTTTTTGTAGACTGTTATAAATATTACTATTTCCATAGTCATATACTTTCTATACAGATACTTGACAGGCAATTATATCTGTATATATATACACTCTGCCTTAATCCATACAAACTAAATTAAAAAAATAATTTTAAATGATTAAATAAGATTTCCATAATTTTTGAGATGCCAAGAAAATTTTAAGAATGGTCAAACTGTGTCAAAACCATGAAGGGCCAGAGATTTTACTCTACTTGTTAAGTAACAGGTGAACCAGTCATTTTCATGAATGCTGGCAGAAGATGCCAGATTTCTGGGTCAGAGATAAAGGACTTTATTACTCACAGGGATATCAGTAGCTGGAGAATCAGTATTTTCTTGAGCCAGTTCCCTAAGCCCCAATTCCCACAGGGTGATTCAAAGATGTGTTTGACATCTGCAAACATGGTAGGTTATATTGTAGAAGAGGCCTGATCTTAGGGAAACTGAGTCTTTTATAATGAGCAGTAGGCATGTCTGTCCTTTGTTTCAGAGAAAGGAACTATCTTAAATTTTCAAGGCTATTATTCATAAACAAAACAAAACAAAACAAAAAACACTGGATCATCCAAGGCTGATTGCTATAAAAACAAGCATCCTTGAAAAGAGATTTAAAAAGAAAGGTAGTCAGTATGTCTGCTTGTAAAACCTGCAGAAATGTGTTAGAATCACGGGAAATTGTCTAGCAACAAACTTTTAGGAGTTGCAGTACTTGTCACATCATCATATACTCACTGTGTAAGGAAAGAAAAGAGGACGCATCCATTTTTCCATTGATTATGAAATTGGCATTCCCAGCATTGTTAGTTTTATAAATTTGTTGCTGACATTGATTGTATCCTCTAAGTTTTGTTAGTTTTTAAATGCACTGGCCAAGGCTTCAATGCAGCTTCACTGCTCCAGTTCATTTTGTGATGTCTCTTTCAACATTTATTTGCCAGAGCTTTATAATGATTAATCCCAGCAAACACAGCTGTGGAGGCTCTGCAGCGGTTCAGGAGCTTTGCAGTTGGTAGAGCTTTCAAAGTTTGAAAATCGCAGGGCTCTCTTACCCCATGTTTGAAAATAAAATTTATGCCATACAAATATGATCCTTCAGGTTTGTAATGGTAAATAATGAAGTTTTTCTATTGTCCACATAAAATAAAAGGAAAATTTTTTCCAGAGTAAATATGTGTCTTTTGGCCAATAAATTCAGAGAGCCATCTCACACCTGTGAGAAAAGGCCCATAATGAGTTTGATGAGAAGATATGAGAATTTACATAACAGACCATAATGTTAGAATAGCAACTGCCTGGATTGAAAGTTGAGGTTTCCTTACATATTCTCTATTGTCTGAGAAAACAGGTTAATATAGCCAATAAGACATTTTTGATGTTTTCTCTACCTGTGCCTATTCATTCATTTACCAATTACTGTATTTGTTGACTGCCTGTGTCTGGTTTGTAGTAATTGTCCTAGGCTTTACTCTTACGTGTGTGAAAATCATCACAACAAACAAATATGGCTCTGAGAATAAATATCCAGTCTATACAGTGATACAATTATATATTAAAAATACATTATTTTGTTTCATAAAAATTGACATAAAAAATTACAATTTGACTCTAGTTATGGTCTAATGTTTTGAAATATAACTGATTCCAAATTTAAAGTTCAACAACCAGGATATGACTATTTGTTTTTTTAGTACTGTAAATATTATTAAAAACTTGTTTTTGTGAATAAGTACATGACATAGATAATATAGCTACAGTGCATATAATCCAATGATTACAATACTGGTGGAAATATATAGAAAAAAAGATAAATATTCTAGACCTGTGCTGTCCAATAACATAGCCTCTAAACGCATATGGCTAAATTTAAATTCATGAAAATGAAATGAAACTAAGAACGTAGTTCCTCAGCCACACTTGCCAAATTTCAATTGCCCAATAGCCACATGTGGCTATCTGGACACCACAAAGAACATTTCCAATAGCACAGAAAGTTCTATTAAACAGCACTGCTCTAGATACTAATGTAATCTGTTCTTCAAGAGTTCTAAAACAATATTACATCGGGATGCAAGTTAAGTAAATGCCTGATGATTGTGAGAATATATTTTACAGTATATTCATATATTTAATTTCACAAATTACATTGAGGTCATTACTGCGGTTTAATTGCATATCAGGGAGCTACAAACACATTTTATTTCTAATGTTTTAACTTTTTCAGGCCATGGCTCATTTGGTAGACTACTAAAAGGAGCCCAAAGGACATATTTACTCCTTTCCCAACAAAATCTTTGATCTATAACAAACTATATTGTCTTTAGATGAATTTCATGTTTTTCTCTAAATTTTCTAATTGAAAATGATCTAATTGAAATAGAAAACTACAAATAGACAACTGAAGTTAAAGGATGAATGAGAAAATAAAAGGTCTGAAATCAGTAGTTTCCATTTATAAGAAAAATGTTCTAAAATCCTTTTAAAATCAATTTCAATGTCATATATATTTAGTCTATATACATATAGACTGTACACATATATTTGTATATAAATTACATATACAAACATATAATTTACTTCTGAGATATCATACTTTTGGAAAATATGTTGATATTACTTCTTAAAATGTCAAAAACCTTCCTAAAGTAAAAAAAAAATCAAATTTTCACTGTTTGCAAAACATTTTATAAATAAAATAATATACTAACAACTAACAATTCTTCAATTCCCACTGTGTACCAGACCTGAACTATGTGCTTTATAATAAATATCTCATTCAATGATCTGTTTGTATTTCTACATACCTATGGAAGATCTTAACACCCCTGGAAAACTTATATTTATGAAAAATACCTATTTCACAGAAAAAAATGAGTAATAAAACCTAAAAGCTTTCACCTGGAGCAGTTCACTACGTAATAATGGCCTCAATATTCAAAACACATAAGACCCAGGAGGGCAATTTAGAGTATAACTACATTCACAAATCTCAGTTTTATTTGACTAAGTTATGTCTCACTCAGATTTATTTGCTTTTTGAAAATGAAGAAAAATAAAACTGTAGGATACTTTTTACAAAATATTTTATCCATTTCCTTAATGGCACAATTATGGAATGTACAGTAAAAGCATAATTTCAGTATCTATATTTTTAGTTTACGAAATGAATATAAAACTCGTAAACACTTGCTTTTTCTTTGACGTGAAATGTCTCTGAGACTTGAGAAGTACAAAGAGGAAAAGAGAGAGGTAGAATGTCTTCTCTTCTTGAAGGGGAATACAGGAGAAAGTATATATTTTCATGTCATACGTATGAGTTAATCAGATTACGTACCAAAAGGAAAAATCATGACAAGCAAAGCAACATTTTAAGTTTCAGTTATAAGGAATATGATGCTACTACAAACAATGAAAAAGAGAAGAAATAGGTAATGAAAAATGATGGAATCATGTTGAAACATTCAGAATTACAGTGCTTATACAGCAACAAAAAAATGGAACTCTTTAGATTTGGTCAAGAGTTTATGACTTTAAATTTAGGGATAAAGTGAATAACATATTTACAATTAAAAGATAGATATGTATGTGATATCTGAATAATACTATGTTTGGACAGGCAATCAAGTTAAATCCAGTCATATTCATCAATCTGATATTGAATACCAACGAAGAAAAGGAGAATTTAGAACATTTTCCACTTCATATTTCAGCCCTCTGAATGGAAAGGGAGAAAGAAAAAGTGGCATTTTCCAAGCAATTAAAAATAAAATATTTTAGGTTTACTTCATTCACATTGATAATCTTTAAATTTCATGGGGGGGTGGTTATGGGTCATTAAAAAGGGTCAGGAGAAAGTGTCACTGACAACTTTGTCATAGAATGTCATAGAATGAGATTAAATAGTAAATATCAGAAGATTATCATAGCTTTTCAATGAATTTATCAATTAAATTTTCAAATCTAGATTAAATATTAAATAAATGGCTACTCAGACTGGCAAGAAATTCCACTGGTAAATACGGATGTATTTTATTTATAACAAACATTTTTGAATCAGAGAAAAATATTTGATTCGGTTGGTGTGTGTGTATGTGTGTGCAGGTGTATGTACATAAAAGCCATCTACAGTTTTGAATGTCCATCATTTCTTATTTTTAACTCTGAGTTTTGTACTTGTCACAGTTGATGTCCAGGGGTGGTGCTCGTGCTATGTCAACAGGGTCCCTCACATTACTTCTCAACTGGAGACAAGTGGTAAGGTACAAGCACGGGTTATGTCTAGCAATTATCATCATTATCACCATGATCATCTTTATCATTTCTAACATTAAATGGAGTACCTACGTGACAGATACTTTGCCAGGAGCTTTACATATATCATCTCACTTAATCCTTACAACAAACCTATGAGCTAGGTTCAATTATTACTTCCATTTCATACAAGGTAAAATTGAGATTACTTATTTATTATGTTCAGTGTTTATAGCCTTCCTCCTTCCCCTAAATGTAAGCTTCAAGATGGGAGAGTAATTTGTCTGCTCTTTTCATTGACCTATCACAACTGCCTAGAATAATACCTGCCATACAGGATGCATTCAGAGAAAAGAAAATCAACGACTGAAGAACGTCCATTGGTTAATGACCTGTGATGGTCAATAAAACAAATCAAACAACCTAATTGTGGTCAATTTTCTGTTTATTTCTCAAGTAGTTATCACCTGATTGGTGCACATGAACCTCTCCTGCCCCTGTTTGGCCTTTCTTTGCGTTTATCTAATCTCGCCCTTATTTCTTTTTGTTTCCAAAATCCCTGAATAACATGTCAATTTTCAGGAAGCAAAGTTGAAAATAAACATCTTTAACAGCTTCAAAACTGCTTAGGAAAAGTGGGGAGTCAACTTTATTATTCTTAACTATATTCTTAAGTGCAGTCTTTCATTCAAATTCTGTCATGTTTTGAACTGAAATTTAGTTAAGAAGGAGGGAAGGGCAAGTTGAATTTCAAGATCCATGTTTAAGAAGGGAATGATGTGTATTTAATACTCTATTATGGGTTAAATTATGTTTCCCCCAAATTTATATGCTGAAATACTAATCCCCAGGATCTCAGAATGTGACCTTATTTGGGAATTGAGCTGTTGCAGACGTTAAGATGAAGTCACAATGGAGTATAATGAGCCCCTACTCCAATACAACTAGTATTATTATAAAAAGGGGAAATATGGACACAAACAGCACACAGAAAGAATGCCATGTGAAGACGAAGGCAGAGATCACGGTGATGCTCCTATAAGCCAAGGAAGGCCAAAGATTGCCAGTAAATCACCAGAAGCTAGGGGAGAGGCATGGAAGAGAATCTTCCTCGCAACCGTCAGAAGGAACCGGCCCAGCCAACACAGATCCAACAGTCTGGATCTCAGACTTCTAGCCTCCAGAACTCTGAGACAATAAACTTCGGTATTTTAAGCCATCTGCTTTGTGGAGCTTTGTTACAGCAGCCCTAACAAACTAACATATCCTCCTTCCTTAGACTTTGTTATATTTATCATGTTTAAGAGTGACCAAATCTTATCACTCAGATAAGATTTATTCTCTTAAATAGTGAGGTACACATCAAAATATAAATGAATGTCCAAAACAGCCAACTAGTTGCACTGCCTTTTACATACTGAGTCAATAACTAATGTTAGATATCCTAACCTTTCGGTTAAAATGTGGTACATTTCAGAACATCAGAGGCACCCATAACTAAATGCATAACTAAAACCATCTGTAAAATCTTCCCTCCCTATAAGATCGGAATTAATCGTACCCTGTTCCCCTCCATCAGCAATCATTATTGTGATTTACTGGACTCTTTCATTTCACCAACAACATATAAACAGAAAAGTCAGGAAAACATCTTCAGGAGAAATTTATCTATAACAATGTGGTCTTGAAAGAACTATTGGGCATGTAAATGCAAAAGCTCAGCCTGAGTCTGAATGCCAGCGCTCATATTTATACATTATGATCTGGTTTATCTGTCTGAGTGTCACATTAACCCTCATAGCTTGAGATGCCCCAGTGTTATTTCAGAACAGAACAGTACATACACCAGTGAACATTACTGCCTCTGAGAGACATAATAATTTCAGGAAATGAACCATTAAATTAGGAATTTTGTATCCACTTTTTGCTGTGTATCCATGTCACTGACTTTCTATGAAATGATGCACAGTAATTTAAAAATAAAAGTAATAAAAAGTTATTTATAGACTTATTAGAAAAATAGTTTGTTCACAATTATACAATGAAAAAGTGACATACAAACTATTCAACGCAAGTATAATAACAATTGGTAGAACATTACCTCTGGCAAAGAAGAGATAAAGGCATAACTTATTGATAAATTATCATCTCTTTTATATTTAAATTTTTTTCCAATAACTTTATTGAGATCATAATGGTTTATAACATTGTTCAGTTTTGGGTATACATTATAATTTATCAATTTCTGAACAGACTTCATCGTGCTCACCACCAGAAGTCTAATTTTTATCCATAACCGTACATATGTGCCCCTTTACCCCTTTCGCCCACCCTCCTCAATCCCCCCAGCCCCCTTCCCCTCTGGTAATCACTAATCAGTTCTCTTTATCTATGTATTTGTTTATCTTCTACATGTGAGTGAAATCACGCAGTATTTGTCTTTCTCTGTCTCGCTTATTTTGCTTAACATCATTCCCTCAGGGACCGCCATGTTGTTGCAAATGGGACAAAATTTTCTTTTTTTTTTTATGACTGAGTAGTAGTCCATTTCATATATATACCACATCTTCTTTATCCTTTCACCTGGAGAAGGGCACTTGGGTTGCTTACACTTCTTGGCTATTGTGAATAATGCTGCAGTGAACACAGGGGTACATAAACTTCTTTGGATCATTGATTTCAAATTCTTTGGATAAATACCCAGTAGTGGGATAGCTGGATCTTATGGTATTTCTATTTCTAATTTTGTGAGAACTCTCCATACTGTTTTCCATAGTGGCTGCACCAGTTTTCATTCCCACCAGCAATGCATGAGGGTTCCCTTTTCTCCACATCTTCTCCACCGTTTGTTGTTATTTGTCATGGTGATTATAGCCAACTTGACCAGTGTAAGGTGATATCTCTTTGTAGTTTTGATTTGCATTTCTCTGATGATCAGTGATGTTGAACATTTCATGTGTCTGTTGACCATCTGTATATCTTTTTTGGAAAAATGTCTGTTCATATCCCCTGATCATTTTTGATTGGGTTATTTGTGTTGTTGAGCTGTATGAGTTCTTTTTATATTTTGAAGATTAACTCCTTGTCAGATATATGATTTGCAATTATTTTCTTCCAGTTGGTAGGTTGTCTTCATTTTGCTCATGGTTTCCTTTGACTTGCAGCTTTTCAGTCTGATGTAGTCCCATTTGTTAATTTTTTCTTTTGTTTCCCTTGCCTGAGTAGACACAGTATTCAAAAAGATGCTGCTAAGACCAATATCAAATGGTGGATATATTTAAAGTTTTAAAAAGCATCCTATATTCACCTCAAAATTATATCCACTTTCTTTCAAAGACAAATTTCTGAGCAAAAAGAAATTATGACTATATAGATGCCTGTAAATTTTAAGATAAAAAAGATACTGCCCCTTTATAAGATGCCTCAAAATCAAGAAAATTATCAAAAGAAGAAGGTATCAATGTAATTTAACCATTCAATTTAGCGTATGTTAATTATAGTTGCATTCAAATAAGTTTTTGCTGTGAAAATAGAAATATATATTGCTAAGATATATGATAGTAACCAAATTAAATATTTCTACTGTCTCAATATTTTGAAAAAAATACACATAACTTGCATCAAAATTTTTGGCCAGTTTAAACATATCGGCACTACGAAGTCTAGAAAATTTTCAAAGTGCATTTACATTTTCAGTCAGCAGTCAAAGAATATACATTTCATTTTAATACTAAAGCCACTAGCACATCACCAAGGTTGTCACGCTGTTCCTGATTTCCCAGTTCATCTGAACTGGGGAAAGACAGAAAAAGACACAGTGAAGGAGTACTACCAGCCAACCTTCCTTATGAAGAAAAACCTTCAGTAAGTTAGTTATATTTTAGAGTGGATTTGCAATTTTGTATGCATATTTTATTATAGTCTATATTTTGATTTTCAAAGATTTTCCCCTTTTTGTCCTCTGCTTATTTTGATTTGTGAAGAGATAGGTATGTCATATTTAATGCATGACTTTGAAGAGTTAGAAATAACTTTAGTAATCTGTATTTTCACCATTGTACACACGAGTTACAGCAGCATGCCCACTCTTGCATCTAGTTTCACAGTAGTCATTGTGTGCTAGTCCTGAGCTCTATATTCTTAACCTTCTCGCCAATGGTCACAGCTACACACATTAACGCTGTAACAATGTAGCGCAGTGTATATATTATCTCTAATTCTCACAACAATCTTGCTAGGTATGTATTATATCTGTTTTACAAATGTTGAAACTAAAGTTCAAGGAGCTTAACTGAATGTCTCAAAAATCATACAGATAGTAAATGGTGGAGATGGGACTCAAACTTCAATTTAAACTAAAATATTTGCACCTCCAGAGTCTGAGTTCTTTCCAATGTACATGACAGGCTTGGAGAGAATAAAAGAGTCATAGAAGAATAATATGAGGCTCAAGGATGTTTATTAGGAAGCAAGATGTCTGCAGCAAACAGAAAAAGGAAGATAGGATTTGTAATCTTTCACAGCCATTTCAAATCGTATCCCTACCGTTTATTAAATGCACGATCTGCAACAAGGTACTTTGCAGCTAAGCCTCAATGGCTCAACAGGGAGGATGGTGAGACTAACATACCTGTTCATAGAATTATAGTGACAATTAGATTGTTAAATTCATGTGAAAGCTGTTGGCGTAACACCTATCAGAGAAGACGCCAATCCTTTACTTCGTTCCTTCTCAGTAGTTAAGGGATTGATGTTAGACATTAGGTCTTATAATAAAGTATCAAAGGGCCACCACTCTTTCCTCTCCCCTCTCATTGCCTCACAGAGTCACCACTCGAAGGCACTGAGTCAGTATCCAGGAAGGAGAGACCTGGGTACTAGCTTCCACTCCTAAATTATCTGAAAACAGGCTTTTCCTTCCTCCTTTCTCCTGTGGTGACTCCCTGGAAAGCAACTGCTTTTGGAGAGTAATCTGGTACCATCTATCAAAATGTGAGCTAGGCACACACTGTGAGCCATTCCATTTCTAGCAATCAATCCAATAGAAATCCCTTCATATGTACCAAAAGGGAGATGTACAAAGTTATTTACTAAAGTATTGTATGTAACAGAAAAACTATTAGAACTTACATTAATAAAGACTTTGATGGATTGTTTACTGTCAATTCAGCCTCACTCTCCTTCACCTACACTCTCTTCTATAATACAGAGGAAGAGTCTAGGAGCTATCCTTCCCAAATTCCCAGAGTGCCAGCAGATTGTGCTGATGAAAATCACTTGAATGAGATTTGGAACGTGAAAGAGTAAGATAAGCCATTATTGTCTGGCGCTGCTGAGGACAGGCACAAGGGCACTGGCATGCTAAAGCAAGCTGAAGACTTGGAGCTTTGCCAACAGCTTTCAGGCATCCTCCTGAGAATTAGACACTTTTATACCACAGGCAGCAGAGATCTGCCGCATCAGCTCACCTGCTCTGCCCACACTTCCATATACCCTGAGAGCAAGCACAGGGCCTCCCTGACATTTGCTGCCCTGCCCTTCCAACCATTGCATAAGCCTCTAATTTCCTGTATTAAATGCTTTCTTACTCAAAACACTTAGAGAGGCTTCTATTTTTTTGATAGAACTGTGACTGGTGCATACCTATGTTGCGAAATAATTCTGCATGAGTCTGCCATTTCTGCATAACCTCTGAACAAAGGGCATTGACAGCTTCCGGCAAGAATGTTTGCAAAGCTGCTCCAGAGCAGGGAACAGATTTGCTTACATCCAACGGTAATAAAGCTAGAGTCTCTTCTCCTCCCCAGAGGCATTCCAGAGTGACTATGTCTCCCTCCAGGAGAAAGGGCAGATTTGACTCTTGACCAGGCTAATAAAGATGACACTTCCCTGAGTGGCAAAAGTTGGGCAAACTTGGTAGCAGTTCCCTTATAAGATTAGAAAAGTTCTTCCTCTGTCACATGAACTCTGTGTGCACAGTATTCACCTGGACTCTTTCTATACTGCCTCCATGGGACTTGGGAGATCCAGAACTGATGTGAACAAGAATGTCATGCTGTTTGCTGTACCAGGAGTAATAAACTGTCTAAATCTACTGGGGCTCATTGTCTTCTTATCGACCAAATCCATAATATATGGCAAGCTGGCCTGCCAGTTGCTTGCTGCTTTGAACCTGCTTGGCCATTTGGCAATATAATAGAATACCATGATTGCATTAAAATTATTAAGATTGATATGCTAAGATGGAAATTGGGAGGCTGACAGCCCAATTAAAAGACAGATGTTGTCAACTGGATCAAGGTGTAAGATATAACTATATATTGCCTAAAAAAAAACAACTTCAACTATAAAGGCAGAAATCAACTAAAAATAAAATGATGGGGTGGGGCTGGCCCCGTGGCCGAGTGGTTAAGTTCGCGTGCTCCGCTGCAGGCGGCCGAGTGTTTCGTTGGTTCGAATCCTGGGCGCGGACATGGCACTGCTCATCAAACCACGCTGAGGCAGCGTCCCACATGCCACAACTAGAAGGACCCACAACGAAGAATATGCAACTATGTACCGGGGGGCTCTGGGGAGAAAAAGGAAAAATAAAATCTTTAAAAAAAAAAATAAATAAAATAAATAAATAAAATGATGGGGGGCTGCCCCATGGCCTGGTGGTTAAGTTTGGTGCACTCCATTTTGGCAGTCCAGGGTTCGGTTCCCAGGCATGGACCTACACCACTCAGCAGCAGCCATGTTGTGGCGGTGACTCACATACAAAATAGAGGAAGACTGGGAACAGATATTAACTCAGGGCTAATCTTCCTCAAGCAAAAAAAGAGGAATATTGGTGACAGACGTTAGCTTAGCGTGAATCTTCCTCAGCAAAAAATAAATAAAATAAAATAAAATAAAATTATGGAAGAATATACACCATGCAAACACTAATCAAAAGAAAGCAGGATAGGCTATATTAACATTAGCTGAAGTACATTTCAGGGTAAAAAATATTTCCAAGTATAAAGAAGGTCACATCATATTGATAAAGGGGTCATTAGTTCAAGGGAAAAGAAAAATCCTAAATATTTTTGTACCTAATAACAGAACCTCAAAATACATGAAGCAAAAGCTGACAGAATGAAAGTCTATAATTACAATCAGAGATTTCAATACTGATAGAAAAAGAAGACATAAATTCAATAAGAATGTAGAAGACTAGAACAACACAATCAACCAATTTGACCCACTTTAAATTTATAGACCACTCCATCCAATAATCTGAAATTACTAAAACTAATAAGTGAGTTTAGCAAGGCTGCAGGATATAAGAGCAATATACAAAAATCAATTGTGTTCTATATACTGTTAACAATCAAAGCTTGCAACAAAATAATGCTATTTACAATAGCATCAAAAATATGAAACACTTAAGGATAAATCTAACAAAAATGTAAAAGACCTGCACAATGAAAACTACAAAACATTGCCTAGATAAAGAAGACCTACATAGATACTACGTTCTTGGAGAGAAAGACTTGATAATGCAAAAATAACAATCCTTACCAAATTCATCTATAATTAAATGTAATCTCAACCCAAATCTCAGCTGGTTTTTTGATGGAAATTGACCAATTGATTCTAAAATTCAAAAGAAATTTAAAGAATATCACATAGCCAAAAAGACTTTGAAAAGGAATCACATATTTGAAGGGCAATGATACTTGATTTCTAGATGATATTAAGCTACAATAATCAGGACAGTGTCTTATTGGCATAAAGATAGGCAACAGAATTCAGAGTCAATAAATAGACCCACAAATTAAAATATATTAACAATCGATTTTTGACAAAGGTTCAAAGACAATTCATTGAAGAAAGGATAGTCTTTTCAAGAGATAGTTGTGGAACAATCGGATATGCATATGTAGGATCTCACATGCTCAGCAATACACTGCAAGCCCTTTCAGAGCCATGTGTCCTTTTGGCCCCCTTCTGGGCGGGACACCAATCATCTGGGATTTGTAATGATCCACGGCCTGGCTAACCTGGATCTTAACTTGTCTCACTCAAAGAACATCACATCTTGAAGGAACACAGAGCCCTTCCACTTGAGCTACTATTCCTGAGAATGCTGGTCATACCAAACACAGTCCCTCTTGGCAAGCACGTAGTCTCTGTCCCCTGACTATATAAGCAACCCCCTTTCTGTGTAGCAGGTGCACAACTTCGTCCACCCAGCCGTCCCTGGACACTCCCTATATGTAAGTCCCAATAAACCTGTATGTCTCATATGCCATCTCTGGGTCTTTTCTTCAGTCACTCTGCACCCTATACTGCACGGCTTGCTCCACTGGGTGTGCGGCCAGACACCATATACCAAAAAACAAAGAATTCATACTATACACCTCACACTCTATACAAAAATTAGTCTAAAAAAGAATCAGAGATATAACTGTAAAGCCTATAACTATAAAACTTCAAAAAGAAACAAGATAAAACCTTTGTGGCATTGGGTAAGAGAAATATTCCTTAGGTACTACAACAAAATCTCAATGAATCTCAACCCACAGAAAACACACAGATTAGACGATAAAAATAATAAACTTTATAAAAATTATAAATAAAAATTGTCTCTTCAAAAGACACTGTTCAGAGAATGAAAAGATAAGCCACAATCTGGAAGAAAATCTTTGTAAAGCATATATCTGATAAATGACATGAATCCAGAATACATAAAGAACTCTAACATCTCAATAAAAATATATTTAAAAAACGGGCAAAATATTTAAACAGATACTCCACCAAATAAGATATACAGATGGCAAATAAGCTCAGAAAAAGATGCTCAATAGAAGGAAAATGCAAATTAAAACCACAAAGAAATACTCAACGCACCGAATAGAGAGGCTAAAATTAAAAAGACTGTATCAAATTTGGCTAGGTAACCTCATATACTGCTAGTGGAATGTAAAATGGTACAACTACTTTGAAAAACAGTTGACAGTTTCTTAAATATTTAAACCTGCCTCTACCATATGATTCCAGTCCTAGCTATTTATCCACACAATGGAATACCACTCAACAATTAAAATGACCTGGCTATTGCAGCACAGCAGCACGGATAAATGTCTATACTAACTAGCCACGTGAATGAGAATGATTGAAAATAAGTCATAAAAACACTGAAAACTTTTTATCTGTAAGTTTTTCAATGGCTTACAGTAAATTATTTATTCTTTCTATTAACTTTCTTTGATAATATCTGAGGTCGATTATTCAATATTTCAGCTGGTCATTTATCATCAATTCTCTCACCCCAACATCCTTGATACTTCTTAAAATCACGGTCTTTTCTAAAATCATAACTTTTTTTGGAATAATCTTATGACAATTTAATCTTTTAATATGGCATGTAAATAATTATTTACGCTTTCAAGTCTGTGCTTTTTTTTTTTGGAAAGAGAAATATCTGGTTTAGCAACTATTTTTTATGGGGATATATTCTTGTACTTATCAGTAACATGAGCATTGAATCTCTTCTCTTATTTCTTCATATTGATTGTATTTGATTATTACTGGGAGCTTGTAAAGCAGCAAACTCTGTACCCAAGCTAGTTTATTGAACTGACACTTTAAATTGCCCCAGGAAAGGATCAAGTAGACACATGATCAGAATGTGTTTTATAGCTATATATCATCAATACAGAATTAAGCTTAAACACTAAATTTTAAAAAATTATATCACTGTTGCCACTTGTCCTTTACTTTATATCATATATAACATCTATATATTTTATATTTCGTTCACTATCATAAAATAAGGTATGAATAAGCTTTCAAAAATTTGACAACTTTCTCAATTGAACAAAGAAAAATAGTCTCTACTATAACTAATATAAATAATTGTACATATATATTAATTTGCTTTTAACTTATAATTTCTAAATTTGCTTTCATTTTTAATTTTTATTTTAATTTGCTGTCTCTTAATTCTTGTCATTTGATTTCAAAAATGGGAAAAACTTTTTGTTTTCCAGATGGAGTCTACATATGTGCTATTGAAAGGGTGCTCCACAGACCATTAGCACCAGCATCACTTGAGAGTATATTAGAAATGCAAATACTCAAACCCCACATGCTAAATCAGAACCCCTGGTAGTCAGGTCCAAGAATCAATCAGTGCTCTACCAAACTCTCCAGGCGATTTGTAAAGACACCAAAGTTTGTGAAGCAGTGACCTATATATACAACTGTTTAGAAGGTTTTCCTCTCTTTCCATATAAAGTCTGCAACATTGCCCCCACAGAAAATACACCCTGCCCAATTCTAAGTAATAATATTGGATTCTTTATTATTCCTTAGTTTTTGTGAAATGAATGTTTCAATTCAAAGAGAAAGCATTTGGATCTGGTTAAGGGGGACAAAGAAAATGTACAGCATTAATGCTAAAAACTGAAGTAAATTGGTCTCTCACTTTATAATATTTTAAACTACGAATTAAGATCAGAATCAAGAAAGGATTTGATTTCACAATCATGTGCATATTCTTAAAGCCAACATATGTTTATACTTATTTTACTCCTTGGTAAAATTAATTATTTCAATTGTGTCTGAGAAGCCCAAACTAGGAGAACAAATTTTCTAAGATCAATTTCAAAAATTTAAAATATATCATAATCTAGAATTCCTTCCATATTTAGAATAAGAATTTTATAAATATATCCAGTCTTGCCTTAGTTGATTTAAATATTAATGCATAAATTTTTCACATCTACCATCATTTTCAAATACTAAGTTTGCCTTACTTCTAATTAAAAATCAAAATGTCATATGATCCAGCTATCCCACAATTGGGTTTTATCCAAAGAACATGAAAAAAACAATGCAAGGGATTTATGCACCGCTATGTTCACTGCAGCATTATTCACAACAGCCAAGACATGTAAGCAACCCAAGTGCCTATCAACTGATGAACAGATAAATAAGATGTGGTATATAATATAAAATGGACTACTACTCAGCCATAAAACAGACAAAATCGTCCCATTTGCAACAACATGGATGAACCTGGAGGGTATTATGTTAAACAAAATAACCCAGATAAAGACAAATGGCTTTAGATTTCACTCATAATGTGCAAGATAAACACATGGATAAAGAGAACAGATTAGTGATTACCAGATGGGAAGGGGGTTGGAGGTTGGGAGAAAGGAGGAAAGGGGCACATACATATGGTGATGGATAAAAGCTAGACTATTGGTGGTGAGCAAGATGCAGTCTATACAGAAACTGGTATATAACAATGTACACCTGAAATTTCACAATGTTATAAACCAATATGACCTCAACAAGCAATTTTAAAAAAATAAAGAAAGAAAAAAAAGGAAAGAGAAGTCAGAACAGGTGTCCTCAGGAAAAAAAAAAATACATTATGACCCTAAGATATAAACAACATATAATAGGCACATTACCAATAAAATTGAGGTGATCTAAATTCTAAATGCTGCCCTAAGAAAATAATTTCTCTTGTTTTCAAGGCAGCTAATAACAGAGCGATTGTAACTGATATCTAGTACATACCTAAAACAGAGTTTTAACTCTGGCAAGATCATTTATCTCCTATATTTTCAAACTTTGGACATAAAAGGCACCTCATCCTGTGGGACATACACATTTTAGTTATTAGGCAACATTATTTTGACTCAACTTAAATGTTTCTATAAATATTATAACAGATTACTTTTGGTTAGAATATTTATTTGTTTAATCAAAACAAGATTTCAAAACAGAGATAAAATGTAAAATGGCAATGCTGAGCTTTCTCCAGACCTTCTTAACATTTTGCTTGATACTTTTATTATTTTTAGGAAGATTTCTTAAATGAAAAAGTTCACAATTCCATGTTCTGCTGGTAAAACCCTACATATTGTGTGACAAGTCGGGATCATTTAGATGGAAACTTCAGGGTAAGCATTTCTAATTCTTTGCAAAGCTAAAGAAACACAATACAGTGGGGAAATGCTTTTCACCTGTCTTGCATGCCTTCCTCCAAAAATAACCCCTTTCCCAATCTACTCAGCCCTGTGAGACTGTCTACTGTAGGGGCAGAAGCTCATCACGGTGTCTAATAACATGACCCTATCCATACATTTGGTGCAGTGGGTGACTAGTCAAAGGACTGGCTCTAGAATCAAACAGCTAGTTAAATCGTCCCTGAGTATTTATACACCACCGTGGGGAGAGAGGGCCAAGCATCTAATTGGATTATGAGTGGCAAGAAGCAAAGTTTGGCCCTAAGAAAAGCCATAGTTTTCTCTGAGTGGAGAGAGCCTACCTCAGAACCTGGGCCAACACATGGAGCAGAAACAGTCAGAGCCATGATCATATCATCTAAGCCATGTCATATCCTTTACTCGTCAGTTAAAAGACTCAAGAGGAAACCTTTTTTCTTAAGCTAGCTTGATGTGATTTTTTTTCCATTTCTTCAAAAGAAAAAAGGAATCCTAGTGAATTTGCCTAGTGAATGTCAAAAGACACATTCCCAAAGAATAAATTCAAAAGATCTCATTTAAATTTGGATTGAAAAGATTCTTCTTGGGCTGGCCCCGTGGCGGAGTGGTTAAGTTCTTGCGCTCCACTGCAGGTGGCCCAGTGTTTCGCTGGTTCGAATCCTGGGCGCGGACGTAGCACTGCTCATCAAACCACGCTGAGGCAGCGTCCCACATGCCACAACTAGAAGGACCCACAACGAAGAATATACAACTATGTACCAGGGGGGCTTTGGGAAGAGAAAGGAAAAAAATAAAATCTTTAAAAAAAAAAGATTTTTCTTTCTCTAAAATAAAGCCATTTAAAAACAGGCCCACATTTACATTTAATTAGGCTATAAATCTGCATTTATGTATTTGATAAATATTTACTGAGTCCTTATTATATACTAAACATAATATTCTATAATCTTATATAGAACTATGTCAAGTACAGAAGAATATGAATAAACTATAATATACAATATAATAGGAAATGCCTGCCTATGTTATTATGGGACTACAGAGGAAAAGCATCTAAGCAGAGTTTAGGAGTAAAGAATGCTGATATGAATATAACATCCTGGGGAAAAAAATACAATAATACACAAAATAAAAAGAATTAGTGATTTCAGTGGAATCAAAAGATTTTTATTTAACTGATGGCAATAGAATCACAGGATTTTGTTTTTTGTTTGTTTTTATATTTGTCTTATAAGTTAACTTGGAACAACTAAGTAAGGTGGAACCTATTTAGTTTTCCTGTGATCTGACAGAATAAATCCAGAATAAGTTTCACTGAGATGGCAATTTTTTGTAAGCATTAATAATCTTTCTATAAATATTTAAGTTATTATACTCTTCATCTAATGTGAAAATTTATTTAATAATGAATTCTACAATACACATTAAAGCTATTTGCAATTTATAAAATTATTTTGTACAAATATTCTCATTTGTCTTGAAAGACTGATATTGACTTTACCCCACCAGCCTATTATTACAGAAGAGGTAACTAGAGCACAACACTGAGATTTTTCCCAAAAGCGCTGAGTTAATACATAGAATCAGAATTTGAATCCAAACCCTCTGAACTTCGAACCACATGCTTTGCTGGCTGTATTGTACAGATCAGCATGTGCAGAGAGTTGCATTAGGAACTTCAGACGATATAAAGAACTACAGGATATCATCTGTGAGTTTGAAGTTTCCACACTCTAATGCAATAGATGAAAAAGAAAAGTGGAACATTAAATAAAAATGCAAAGTAATAAGAGACTGTGGAAGAAAGCATTAGATAATTAATCATTATCAGTTATCAGGTGCAGAGAAGGAAGTGCTATGTGTACAAGAGCTGGACAGCTAGTTGTTTCCAGACCTCTAACTATTAAGGTTCAAGTAACAAATAAGTTTATATATTCTCAGGATACACATTTCATTCATAAGAAGGGAGGTGAGGTCACAAAATTAAACATGACTGCTCTGGGGTATTTCCTATGCTCAAACCCACCACACACATGCACCTGTAACTGTTTCGCTATGTATCCTTATAAGCATTTTTTTTTTTTGAGGAAGATTAGCCCTGAGCTAACATCCACCACCAATCCCCCTCTTTCTGTTGAGGAAGACTGGCCTTGAGCTAACATCGGTGCCCATCTTTCTCTACTTTATAAGTGGGATGCCTGCTGCAGCATGGCTTGACAAGCAGTACATAGGTCCACACTTGGGATCCAAACTGACCAACCCTGGGCCACTGAAGTGGAACGTGCAAACTTAACTGCTGCACCAGCCCCTATCAACATTTTTTAATCTGTTAAAGGAACACAGAAACACACCAAAAATAAGTGGACAAATACTACTGACCCAAAGTCTAACACTCTCTTTAAGGTCTATAACATAATCAAACTTTCAAGCCTGCAAATAAAGAGAAACAATGTGTGAATTCAAATTCAATGTTTTCTCCCTGGAGTAAGAAATTATATAAGAACTCTCAATAGATAACACAATACAATCTGGCTAATTCATAACACATCCATCCTAGTAATCAGAGGTATTTCAAAATAAGGAAAATATGAACAAACTAAAACACAGCAAGAAATCATTTTTGCCAACCATGCTTCATTTATTTTGTTAGGAATTTTCTAGTTTAAATAGTATGTGATAGCATTTTTTAGAATGCTCTGAAATAGGCTACACAATATTTTGTAAAAATAAAGGACTTTGAGTAATTATACCTCCTAACGGGTTGTCATTATTGATATTTGATGACTAATAGGAGGAACATGCCAGGGCTTTATACGATGAACTCATGGGAATAGCAACTTTTTAATTAATGTGAGAATAGATCAATATTCTAATCATCATAAGTAATATGTTTGAACATTTTTGGAATTTAAAAAATATATCCAATTTCTGCTATATTGGTTTTGTTTTTTTCTTTAGATTTTTGTAAACTAATATAATCCAAGCCTTCAAATAAAATATTTATCATACTTTAAATAATGCCTCACTATCACTACCATGTCCTTACCATACGAAACTTCTCAACCTAATAAATGTATAGATTAAAATAAGAAAAAAATACAAAAACATACATAACTTTTGATGATAGCAATGCATATTGTCTTTAAATTTTCAACATGTGATAGAAAATATAGTAAAGAAGATCTTATCCAAGTTCAGGAATCCTAAAGAAACGTAAAGACTAAAATTAAGCCTTTGACTTAATGTTTATTGAGTACCTATAACATGTAAGGTGCTATTTGAGTAACATGAATAGAGGAGGCTGACCCTGTGGCAAAATGGTTAAGTTCATGAGCTGCGCTTCAGTGGCCCAGGGCTCAGCGGTTCGGATCCTGGGAGCAGACCAACACACTACCTATGAGGCCATGCTGTGGTGGCAACCCACATGAAAGAATTAGAATGACTCACAACTAGGATATACAACTATGTACTGGGGCTTCAGGGAGAAAAAAAAACACAAAAGAGGAAGAATTGCAACAGATCTTAGTGCAGGGCTAATCTTCCTCACCAAAAGAAAAGCATAAAAAAAAAGCAATGTGAATATATTCAAAAATTGTCATCTTTGCCCTTTAAATATTACAATATAAGGATATAAGCTAAAAATGCTGGTGGCAGTTTGGGCTAAGTAACTACAGTGATTCAAAGCAATTACTTTTAGGAGTTTAGAAGTGGGCAATCATATTTGTTTTTGTCTGTGGCTAGCAAAGGAGAATTAAAGAACATAGCACTTTATTCTAAACCTTTGAGACTGATTATTGACACGTGGAGAAAAACAGATTACCAAAAACTCTGCAGGGGCCAGCCCGGTGGTGCAGTGGTTAAGTTCGCAAGTTCCACTTCTCAGCGGCCCAGGGTTCACAGGTGCGGATCCTGGGTGTGGACACGGGACCACTTGGCACACCATGCTGTGGTAGGCGTCCCACGTATACAGTAAAGGAAAATGGGCACGAATGTTAGCTCAGGGCCAGGCTTCCTCAGCAAAAAGAGGAGGACTGGCAGTAGTTAGCTCAGAGCTAATCTTCCTCAAAAAAAGAAAAAAAGAAAAAAAATTTAAAAAAACTGGCAAAATTAAATATTAATACTCCATTCACTAGGAAGCTATTGGAATTTTGTGCTTAAGGAAGCACCACACATGAAGATGTGTTCTAACTAGGGTAATTTGGATGCATAAAAGGGAAAAGATACTTAAGGCAAGGATACCAATTAGGAAGCCATTGCACTAGTCCAGATATGAGCCAAAAAGGGCCTGACATTAGGCAGTAGTAGTATGAATGGATATGAAGGGATGAATGTGAGAGCCACTGTCAGAGATGAAGCAAAAATCACTTGGATTGGAAAAATTCAGTCATTAGAGAAAAACTGGTAAAATGATTCCAAGGCGTTGAGGCTAGATCAAAGATAAGAGAAGCTAGTGAAAAACTGAAGACGAAAAAGATAGAGAAGGTAATTGGGAAGGAAGATAATGGAGAAAGTAGAAACAGACAAACCCAGAATAGGACAGGTTACTCAAAGCAAGAAAGAAGGTTTATCTCAGAGCTAGAAGGAGAATTTTTTTTAAAAAAGTGAAAAAGAAGCATGCAAAGAAAAATATATTTGAAGTGGTGAGGAGAAAAATCTGACCTAATTTCTGTCAAGTGGCCTTGAAATTTGCATTAAAGCAGAAAATTAAGTCATTTCCTGGAGGTGTAGTACTATACTAGGATTATTCTCCCTAACCCCATCATCTATTCAGCCTTAGTCAACAAATCCCAACAAATCCGTCAGACTTAACTTCCACTCTGATTCTCATTCTAACTTTAATAAACGCTTTCCTGGCATACCCTACTGAATAATTTCTCCCTTGACTCTCATGTTTCTGTACATTCATTATTCTTTAGCACACTTTCTTTGCATTTCAGTTGCTGGTTTATTTGCCTTATTGCACTAATCTTTTCTAGGTTATAATCCACTTGATGGGAAGCAACTCTGTTCTAGTCCAACTGTATTAGAATACCATGAGATAGGTTCTGCTTCTTTGCAGACTAGTTTCTTACTGAGAGTCAAACAGTTTTGTCCAATTGACTGCAGAATCTCATTCTCAGTTTGACCACCACTACAATTCAGAAAAGCATCATCACATTTCTTTATGAATATTTATATGGAAGAATTAGGAATAAATTTTGTGTTACCAAACGTTTACCCTTTGTGGATCTTTATTTTTTATAACAAGTAGACTGTTTGCAAAAATGAGAGTCTAAATATGCAATTGAGAGCCTGCCTGGTGTCCTAATGGTTAAGTTTGGTGTGCTCCACTTCGGCAGCCCAGGTTCGCTTCCTGGGTGTGGAATCACACCACTCGTCTGTCAGTGGCCATGCTGTGACAGCAGCTCACATACAAAATAGAGGAAGATTGGCAATAGATGGTAGCTCAGGGTGAATCTTCCTCAGCAAAAACAAACAAATAAATAAATATCCAGTTGATTTAATGTTTTCAGAACTACTACTAAAAAAGTACTCTAATATAAACAGCAGAATTAGAGTTCCCTTTTTATGTACTGTATTATTCATCCATTTCAAACATTTATTTAATATCTCCTATGTATCAGCCAGTGAACTAGCAATAAAGGATGCATCTTATTTTTTTTTTTTTTTGAGGAAGATTATCCCTGAGCTAATAGCTGCTGCCAATTCTCCTCTTTTTGCGGAGGAAGACTGGCCCTGAGCTAACATCCGTGCCCATCTTCCTCCACTTTATACGTAGGACACCTACCACAGCATGGCTTACCAAGCTGTGCCATGTCCTCATCCAAGATCTGAACCAGTGAACCCAGGGCACCTGAATCAGAACATGCGTACTTAACCGGTGCGCCACCAGGCTGGCCGTGCATCTTTTTTTTAAATGACCTTCAGTTAAGTCTCATGAATTTTTTTTTTCATGACCTTCAGTTAAGTCTCATGAATTTCCTGCCTTGGTTTTTCTGGAATTTGTTCACAAGTCTTAAACAGTAATGAATTTTAAAATCCCAATATTTGTAATTTTTATTTTTTATAAAAATTTCTAATGACATTTTGCCAATCCTACCATTTTATTACTATTTAGATAATTATTATTGACAAATATACTCTAAAACAATTTAAATCTTAAAGTCTTATACAGTGAAAAGAAGGGACAGGTTATTTTTTTTTTAATTACTCAGTAGTTTAAAAATCTTATATTTTAGAACATCTATTACATTTGGGTATAAAATTCTAGAGCACAGTTTCATTGCAAGGCAATAATGAAAACATGCATAACTTTCACAGTTTTCTTTAAAATCTTTGCTATGTTGGCCTACATTGAAGAGTGTCAAATTGAAAGACAAAAATTCTTTTCAAAGTAGAAAATTATTGGGAGAATATGTCTTCAGGACCTAAGGCATTTATGTTCTCAGCTTTGGAATTACATTTCAAAGTCTGAAAGAAAATAAAAATAGAGTTTTCTGCTGGAACAATTAAAATATATGTATGGAAATACAGAAAATAGATGTATTATGGGATAATAATAGTGTCCATCACAGTATCACTAGGTTTTTATTTGCAGTATTAAAAAGAAAATCTATAATTATAAAAGCTTCCAAATATTAATCAAATTTTCTATTTTATAAAAAATAAACAACAATAATAATGACTACAAACCATTTACTTATTAAAATGAATGCTTGAGAATCTATGATTTCCTACATATTTTTATGTTATTCTCCAAGAAAAAACAGTGTGGGGAAATAATTTAAAGGATACTATGGTGACTGCATAAGAAAGAGAGGAGCGTGGTGGATAAAAGTACAAGTTGCAGAGACAGGTGGAAAAGGACCCACCCCTTATTAGCTATATGTCCTGAACAAGTTACGTTTATTCAACCATTCAATAATTTATCCATTCAACAGATACTTAGTCAGCATATATTCTACATTAGGCATCTGTATCAGTTTTCTGTGGTTGCTGTTAACAAATTACCACATACTTACTGGCTTAAAATTATACGAACATATTATTTTAGAGTTCTGTAGATTAGAATCTGACATGGGTCTCATTGGGCTAAAATCAAGGTACTGACAAGACTGTGTTCCTTTCTGGTGGCTCTAGGGGAGCATCCCTATCCTTCCCTTTTCCAGCTTCTGGATGCTGCCCGCACTCCTTGGCTCACAGCCCCCTTCTGTTTCCAAAGCCAGCAATGGAGGGTTTAGTCCTCCTCACATCGCTTCATTCTGGCACTGACTCTTCTTCTACTTCACCAATCCACGTTTAAGAACCCTTGTGACTGCACTGGGTACAACCAGACGATCCAGGATAATCTCTCCATCTCAAGATCCTTAACTTAGTCCTCTTCACCATTTATGATAACATATTCACAGGTTATGGGGATTAGGGTCTGGGCATCTCTGGGGAGCCATTATTCTGCCTACCACAGCATTGTACCAAAATCTCAATAAGGTTCCTAGAAAGGTTCCAGGAATGGTTTCTGACTCCATGAAATTTACACATATCTTGTGAAATCAAGTTTTGCAAAACTGTTAGCAATGGAAATGATTTTTGTCTAAAAGCAATGTAAATTATTCCTGTCCATAATAATGTAAACAAATGTTGTTCATTATAGATGGGATTGATTTCTGTCTGATAGAAGGATAACATCAAACGTTACAGTTTATTGTGCTGCAGGATGTTAAGTAATTTTGCTTCTATTAGGAAATTTATTTCAATAGTCCCTGACTGACTATATAAATCTTAGTTCTTCAAATTCTCCTTTAAACTACCTTTAGTATCTTCTAATTCTCTCATTAATTAATTAGTTGAATAAAATTATTGACTTTGTTCATTTTATATTTATATATCAAGTTTCCAACTTTTTGAAAATTACATTTCAGCAAAGTGGAACAGAACTATGTTAAAAATTACTCTTGGGCCAGCCCAGTGACTTAATGGTTCAGTCCAGCATGCTCTGATTTGGCAGCCCAGGTTTGGTTCCCAGGTGCAGACCTTTACCACTCGTCAGCAGCCACACTGTGTCAGTGACCCATATGCAAACCAGAGGAAGATTGGCACAGATGCTAGCTGAGAGCAAATCTCTCTCAGCAAAAAAAAATAAAAAATAAAAATTATTCTTTACCAATGTTTATCTTCTGGATAGTTAAGTTTCAGATGCACTGGGACATCTAAATGGACAATACTCATAAAAAGTTTTATTTATCCTTTTTCTTTTTTTCATTTGTAACATGGGATAATAAGAAAACGTAATAAACCTCATGATGTTTTTGTGAGATTTAAATGAGACAATATATTTAGCATAGTGTCTGACACATAGGAGACCCTGAGTACATAATATTTTTATCTTTAATACTAATAATCAGAATTTCAGTTGGAATTAATATGCTCCTGAGATATATGTAAATATAGAAACAGGGCTGATAAATCATTGCTTTGCCATTAACATTATTAGTCAAACACCCTTATATTACCTTAATGACAATTTTTGAAACATGTCTATGTTTTATTATTCAGTACTAAATGGAAGAAAGGTCATTCAATATAGTAACAAAATTCTACATTGATAGTATACGTTGAAATATACTTTTTAAAATTCAAGTAATAGAATAACAAATGGTAAGTCAATACAACATTAATTAAGTTTACAAAAATAAGAAAGCATTTTAGAATATGTTGCAATAGTTGTGTTCATGTAAGCAATTAAAGAAACACACGTTTTAAAAGCATGTCTTGTCATTTTTGCTGATTTGTTTGTTACATCAAGATAGCTCCACTCTGCATTTTACAAAAGTAACTTACAGATTAATCAAGGTTCAATTATAATGTTGAATGAATTATTGGGGGTTTTACTGGACATAGATTTTGTCTTAGTTTGACAAATCCATTTATAATGTTTTACGGTTTATATACAAATCAACCTAAAATATATGTAAGTAGATACTTCATAGTTTGATATATTGTTTTGGGCATAATTCCAATTAACTAGATCATTTTTAATTTTTATTTTAAGAATCTGTTATTAAATACTATGTTACATGGCACATTTCCTTGGATAAATTTACAGTAACTACATTAGCTTTCCATTGCAGCAAAAGAAGTCACCACAAGCTTAGCACCTTAAAACAACACCCACTTTTTTCAGCTAACAATTCCATTGGTCAGAAGTCTGTCATATATGGTTGGGTTCTGTTCAGAGTATCTCAAAGCTGAAACCAAAGTGTCAGCTGCCCGGGTTCTCTTCTGGAGTTTCTGAGGAACAAATTCACTCCCAAGCACTGACAAGCTCATTCTGTTGGGAGAGTTAAGTTCCCTGCCATTGAAATAACTGAAGTCCTCATTTCCTGACTGGCTCTCAAGTGGAAATAGGCAACTAGAGGCTACCTTCATTCTCTGCCATGAGGCCCTTCTTCTTCAAGCCAACAATGGCAGGTCAATCCCTCTCACGGTTGGAATCTCTGAGCTCATTCTTCTCTAACCCCTAGACCTGAATTTAAAAGTCTCCCATGATTAGATCAAGCAAACTGGATAACTGCTGTATTTAAAGGCCAGTATTTTGGAACATTACTACATATGCAGAATTCCTTTTGCTTTTTGACTTAACCTAATCATGGGAGAAAATCATCACATTCAGAGTCCTAGGTGTAGGGTATATACACAAGGAGGTGGGAATCTTGGAGACAATCTTAGAATTCCTCATACCAGTGATATCTTGCTTAACTGGCATAATTATAATCTTAATAAACATTTTTTCTCTTAAATTGTATGTTTTATATTATTGGGCACTAATGATAAAAAAATATATTCCAATTAAATTTAAATTGCCACATATTCCAAAAAGAACATAAATTATATTTTATTTAACATTTATAAGACTCTTCCTTTGATATTTGGAAAGAGAAATTTGAATTTTTTCTTTGAATATTTTCATCCATGATTAATTTTTAACCTCTTGTATTTAGCTAAAACTAAAAACAGATGTGCTAGAAAACCGTTAAAAAAAGGTGTTCCCATTAGAGAACTGTGACCTTTGAGATAGAGATATGCTTGACTGAAAATCAATACTCAGGATATAATTCTGCAAAAAAAATTAATTAAAGGTTCGGTCATCAATAAGATATGGGTTAACATTTTAGTACATTTGACAGAAAATATATCTTTCCTTTTTTAATATCTATGAAAAAGAATTTTTGAGTATAGACATAATTCACAGAAGTACACATGAATCCAAAAAGACATATCTGCAAATCCAAAAAATGTAAAAGAACGTAATATGATGAACTGAGGTGAGATCAACAAATAAGCCCTACTAACTACTAGTTTTAACTACTAAGATTTATCTGAAAAATAAATTCAGTACAGATAAAACAATGTATTTGAGAACTGAAAAATGCTATTAATGTTTATTCTACAGAAGATTACTGATTAGTGTATCAATCTAAGAAACTCCTCTTAGAGAAATAGAGTTAAAAGTAGCGAGTTCATAAATTAGTTAATTTTTCATAGACTATGCAAAAAAATGTAATTTATCTCAAGCATAAATTAACCAACTGGATCAATTTTCCACTTCACCCTTGATGTCTTATAGTGTGAACATTACCATCAACATCATAATACCTGAAAGAGCTCCTTTAAATATGCATGTCTCGTACAGACTATTACCAAATTTGAATTACAGTTGTTTTATCAGGTGGTCCATAGCTAAGAGAACAAAATGAGAGAAAATTCTGTCAATGAACGAGTTTACCTGGCACATCTACAGAAAAGTTCTTTAGAACCTGTGCTCAGTTGTAAATTGGTGTTAACCAATTGATAAATAATGGTTATTTTAACATTACCTAGCATTTGATGGTTTATAAAGTGTTTTTACAGTCATTATCTAATTTGATTTTCATACCAATCATGTGGAGTAGTAGTTTTATTCCCATGTAACAGATTTTACCAACTCTTGGGCCACCAACTAATAAAGAAAATCAGATTCCGCAAATTCCTCCTCCCTCAAATTTTTAAGAGACTCTCTGGGATTCTTATATATGAAAAAACAAAACAAAACTACTCAGCTCACAACATCATCAACCATTTCCCATATGATAATGTCCACCCTGTCAGGTACTGCCAAATGCCACCATACATATGAAGAATCATTTCCACCTCTACCAAAACGTCACAAAGATTCACTAATTTTCCCCCAAACACCAAGGCTTTGCAGCAATATGAACCTTTTTTGCCTAACTCTGTCTTCATTTACAAGGCCTTCTCTCTCAGATGATCAATGAGCCCCCATGCAAACGTACTTTTGGCAGGCCTGCCCTGCCCATTTGTCAGGCAAGGCAATCGTGCCCAAGGCATTTCTAAATTCCAGGATTGAACACAGTTTAGATCCAAGACAGGGCATGCCTTCCTCTACTTAAACTAAACTTCCTTAGCTGAACTCAACTCAAATTACAGATGAGGTAATTGAGGTGTAAAATACTTTGGTCAAAAAGGAGGTAAATATTGTGATCAAGGTCACACAGAGAGCAGGACGCAGACACAGGACTCCTATTTTCTGTCATCAAAACCTAAGTTACTTCCACTAAAGGAACTTCCCCCAAAATAATTCTTGACAATTCTTTAGGTGCTAATTATATATAACCACCCAATATACGTATTCTACAAACACACATTATATATCTTTTTCCTTCTTAATATCTTTCCTTGATGAAACTTCATGAAGTAGAACTTAACCAAACAGTCCTGAACCAGGTCTCCTTCCCTTTCTGTCTCACAATGATTTCCTCACCATTCCCTCTTCCTATTGAAAGTCTCTAACAAAAACGAAGTGTTGAATTGGCCTTCTAAAAGTCTTTTATTTCCTGGAATCAAAGATTACAGTTTAACTTTTACACATGCTCATAACTAAACTGTTTAAAGAATTTTCTTGGGGGCCGGTCCCATGCCTGAATGGTTAAGTTCATGCACTCCACTTCGGTGGCCCAGGGTTTCGCTGGTTTGGATCCTGGGCACAGACCTAGCACGGGTCATCAAGCCATGCTGAGGTGGGATCCCACACAACAGAACCAGAAGGACCTACAACGAGAACATAAAACTATGTACTAGGGGGTTGGGGGGAGAAGAAGAAGAAGAAAAGAAAAAAAGATTGTCAACAGATGCTAGCTCAGGGCGAATCTTTAAAAAAAAAGAGTTTTCTTTAACCACTCTGTGTAGATTAGTGCTGATTTATCCATACATTCTAACAATAGTTGATGGAAATGATTTTGAGGTACTACAAATCTATAATATAGTATTACCCAGATTCAATTATTTATGCCGCTATATATTTATTAACACATTTTTGTTTCATATTTTGTAGCTGTTTCAATGAAGGTTTTTGGATTGAAAATATGCAATTTATTGTATAAGATGTTAAAGCAGATTTTTTCTAGTTAATCCTTTGTAAATAAAGTCCATAATCAATCAGAACTCACTTTTCCCCAAGGATTCTGTTATGCAAGGTATCTTGTTTTAAATCTGTTTCCTTCTTCTTTTGTTTTTTTTAAGATTGGCACCTGAGCTAACAACTGTTGCCAATCTTTTTTTTTCTCAGCTTTTTCTCCCCAAATCCCCTCATTACATAGTTGTATCTTTTAGTTGTGGGTCCTTCTAGTTGTGGCATGTGGGAGGCCACCTCAGCGTGGCCTGACAAGCGGTGCCATGTGCGCACCCAGGATCCAAACAGGGAAACCCTGGGCTGCCAAAGCAGAGCGTGCAAACTTAGCCACTCAGCCAAGGAGCTGGCCCCTTGATTTCCTTTTTTAAATCAAATGCATTGTCAAGTGAAAGAAATACACTTGGATGTTTTTCACCAATAGAAGCTAAAATGTGTTATATGTAGTAACAGAGATCTAAA
This sequence comes from Equus quagga, assembly GCF_021613505.1. Classification (NCBI taxonomy): domain Eukaryota; kingdom Metazoa; phylum Chordata; class Mammalia; order Perissodactyla; family Equidae; genus Equus; species Equus quagga. The sequence goes on from NC_060269.1 coordinate 83,689,480, forward strand.
TAGTTTTTAGCAAATATCGGTGGCTTTGTTCTTGCCTATTTTTGATAAAATTTGCAACGTAAAGAATTGAGAAGTGTTTATTCAGGAGGCCTGTGGAGGAAAGTGTTAACTCAGCAAGTCTGTGTTGTTCAAATCCTGTACATTCCCCAAAAAAGGCATGTCTTCGGGACTGATCCTGGGTCAGCACCCGGGAGACGAGTACTGAACCCTTAGAATACTCTGCCTGATATGAGTGCTTTTGTATGCCTGAGGCCTTGGGCTGCATAGCACCAGTTTGATCACATATTTAAGCTAATGATGTGATTTATAGCGAATGCTTGTTTTTTGCTTTCGGGGTTTGGAGACCAAGTAGCTGAGGTCAGTCACACAGGCGCTGCATACTTAACTATCCGACCCGCAATCAAAGCTCTGGAACCACAGCTCAGCTGAGCTTCTCTGTCAACAACACTTCACATTTTACACATGAGGAAACCAGGGTACAGAAAGGTTAAATAATTTCCCTGAGGTCACATCACAAGCAGGAGAACCTGGAATTGACCTGAGGTAGTTCAGCTTCAGAAATAGGTGATAGCATTTCCAATATTCAGTGGCACAATTACATGTGTGTGTATGTGTATTTATATATATTTATATATTTTAAAAATAGTCTTGCTCAGCCTCCCCTGCATTCCAATGAACAGGAAATTAGGCACAAACAAACCTGATTTTATATTTACCTAGAACGATTCTTTTTTAAAAACTGCTGTGATCTTTTTCTTCACTTTTATTTTTTCTTAACGTTAACTATGCATTTCTGCTGTAGGCTGACAAAAGGGAAGAAGAGAAAAGATCTGTGTAATAATTCAATTTACAGAACTACAATTTATAAGACTATACTCTTTTTTTTTTTTCAATCCTCCTCCTCTATGAATGAAATCACCCTTCAGCCCCCATAAAAAGAACTGATTTGCCAAATTGCACAAAAAGTCCGAGTATGGGATGAACTGAACTGGAAAACAAATTACCCTAATCCTATCCCTCAATATCTGAGTTTTAGAGATTTTAAAAAAAAGATTTGCCTATAATTTCTTATTTCTAAAAGCCCGTAATCCCCCCTGGTGCCATATATTAGTATTTTATACCATCTAGTAATTATATATTGCTTTTGAAAATAGCTAAGGGACATGAGTGTAAGGTGGTATGGATAGTCTTTCTGAAAAATTATATATGAGCAGATGGATACCACATGAAGTAGATTAATATGTTAATTGTCTAAATGGAAAAGCTTGTCATGCAATTTCAGGCTATTAATGAGATCAAGAATCCCAACTCTGAAATAAAGAAGTGATTTTATGCGGCTGGTAACTAGATTTTTGCCCTTGCCACTCTGTCATTTTGTACAATAATTGCTCCCATAGGAAAAAAAAAAAATTGTTAGGTCAGAAAACACTCAGGAGAGTTGTTACCTCTGCACTGCTCAACATGACTCTGTTCCTTGCCAGAATATTAGCAGACTTGCGAGGCCTGCATTAAACAGAAGCAAACAAAGCCCTTGAAAATATTATTTCAGCATCTCAGTTTTGTTGTTAAAATGACATAATTTGAACAATGCAAACTTGCAACACTGCCTGTATAAAATTTAATCTTCTCTGTGACCAAACATTGAAAATAAGCATTACCACTTTTTCTTTACTTTTATATTTTAAGAATATAAATCATCTTAAGTAGTGAAGAGGTTATTTATTTTCTTGATTAAAAAAAAAAAACTTCAGTCAATTAGCTTTCTACTTAGTAGATGAACAGTCATAGACAACATAATATTTATAACTTTTACAAGCATTCAAAGTATATAGAGAAGATTATGGTTTGCATTCCCATGTCACCATTACCAATGTTTTAAATCAGATGAAATATTTGTAAAGCTACAGTAATACTTGCCTTACCTAACTCCTGGGTTCCTATAAATTAAACAATTAATGGAAATGTAGATAATATATGTGAAATTAAAATTTAATAAATATTTAGTTCAACGAATAATAATAAATTCCATTTACTGATAGTCTATGTCAGAAATTTTCCTAGATACTTCTGGTAGGTGGAACAATGGCTCCTCAAAGATGTCCATATCCTAATAGACACCTGTAACTTGTGAATATATTGTTACATGGCAAAAGGGAATTAAGGTTGCAGATGCAATTAAAGCTGGTAATCAACTGACCGTGGGATAAGAGATTATCCTGGATTATGTAGATGGATTCAATATAATCACATGGGCTCTTAAATGTGGGAGAAGAGGCAAGAGGTAGGGACAGGCAATGTAACATAACAAGGACTCGACCTGCCTTTACTGCCTTTGAAGATAGAGGAAGGGGACCACAAGACAAAGAATGTAGGGAGCCTCTAGAAGCTAGAAAAGGCAAGGAATAGATTCTCCCCTAGAGCCCATGGAAAAGAAAGTGGTCCTGCTGACCCCATGATTTAGCCAACTGAGACCCATGTGTGAATTCTGGCCCATTATAAACTTAGATTATTTTAAACCACTAAGTTCGTGGTAATTTAATTACATGGAAACAAAAGAAAAGAAAGACAATAATCTACATATATGAACTCCTAATTCTTATAAGTCTTCAAAATTATTGTTTTCTTTTATTCACAAGTTATAAGACAGGGTATTTAGTCTCCAATATTACATCATCTGTAAAAAAGTAACATACGTTTAACCTATGTTTGACAAACTCTAAGTCAGTTCTCTTTTTACTGTATTACAGTACTTCCTAGTTGGGTAAATATTAAAAAATAAAAAAGTGTTTTGGAAATACACAGCTTCACCCAAACGTAATGAATATTAATACTGTTACTGCTATTGATAGTTGAAATATTATTAAATCTCCATAATGATAGCTCACTATATACCATGAAAGTATAAGTCATGAAATCTCAGATGTATATCATGAGGTGAAAGGAAAATCATTTGTTAAATTAAATAGTTATATTTCTCATAATAACATCAAAAAACTCCATGAAATTGTCTTCAATCAAGTAGGATATTTTCACAAAGACAGTCTTGAATTTTTTCATCAAGTAGTCATGGCAGACAAGACATTTCTATTTTTTTCATTTTGTGAAAATGGACAAGTAACAACCTCTCAGAGTGTCAGTATTGTTATCTTCTAAATGAAAATAGTGTCAATTCAAGTTACACTGGGAGAATTAAACGAAATGAGGTATAAAGAGTTCTATCAAAGTAAAAGGTTTAGATTAGGATGTCAATAAATATAGGATATTACCATTGGTCTCAAAAATTTACTCAAATCCATCCTATAATATTTGAGTAGCATAAAAAGTAGTTCTAACAAAGTATAATTTATAAAAACTAGGCTCTTTCTAAGCAACGAAAGCAAAAATAAACAAGTAGGACTACATCAAACTAAAAAGCTTCTGCACAGCAAAGAGAACCATCAATTAAATGAAAAGACAGCCTACTGAAAGGGAGAAAATAATTGCAAATCATAAATCTGATGAGGGGCTAATATCTGAAATATAGAAAGAACTCATACAACTCAATAGCAGAAAAACAAGTGATCTAATCAAAAAATGGGCCGAAGATCTGAACAGATATTTTTTCAAGGAAGACATACAGATGGCCAACAGGTATATGAAAAGATGCTCAACATCACTAATCACCAAGGAAAGGCAAATCAAAAACCACAATGAGATATCAGCTCATACCTGTTAGAATGGTTATTATCAAAAAGGCTAGAAATAAGTGTTGGTGAGGATATGGGGAAAAGGGAACCCTTGAGTGCTGTTGATGGGAATGTAAAGTGGTACAGCCACTATAGAAAACAGTATGGAGGTTACTCAAAAAATTAAAAATAGAACTACCATATGATGCAGCAATTTCACTTCTGGGTATTTATCCAAAGAACATGAAAACACTAAGATAGATGCACCCTCATGTTCACTGCAGTTTTATTTACAATAGCCAAGAGATGGAAACAATCTAAGTATCCATCAGTGGATGAATGTATAAAGAAATTGTGCTATATATATATATACAATGAAATATTATTTAGCGATAAAAAAGAATGCAATCTTACCATTTGCGACAACATACCTGGACCTTGAGGGCATTATGCTAAGTGAAATAAGCCAAGAGAAAGACAAATACTGTATGATCTCTCTTATATGTGGACTCTTAAATATATATATATATATATTTGTATATATTTACACAAAAAAAAACAAGCTCATAGATACAGAGAACAGATTGGTGGCTACCAGAGGCAGGGGATCAGGGAGGGGATAAATGGGTGAACTATTTTGTTTTGTTGAAATAAATTGAATAAAAAGAAAAAAAGAACTAAAAAACTGAAGATAATGGGGAGGTCCAGCACAGATAGAATCTGTTTGAGCAGAAAGAGAAGGGATGAAAAAAAAAGACAGAAAACTAGGCTCTTTCTATTAAACATAGTGGACTGACTAAATGCATTATCTCCTATCTCTCCCAAAACCTCCCTCAAATGATGGGGAAGAATAACTGAAAAGGTGTTAGCTTACAAGGATAAAAAGAAGGAGAGGAAACTATGTAAGACGAAAAGTGGAAAACAAAAAGCAGACACAGGAGAGGAAACTGACAGCATAATGAAGGAAGTTATAAACCTAAGGTCCTGCAGAACAGGGTTACCACCAGGAAGAGAGCCAAGTCATCCTGCTCACTTCCAGGCAGGAGACTGGACAATTCTTCTCTCCAAACATAATTACATATCCTGCTAAACTATTCATTAAATGAGAAAGTAGAATGAAAACATTTCTAAACACACAAGGATTAAGAAAGAGAAGGGAAACAGTAGAGACTTTAAGGAGAAAGAAGATTTATATTATTCTCTAAGGTAAAAGAGAGGAAAATCATTAGATAAAAAAAAAGTCTCGTGTGGCATTGAGGATACATTTGACGTTCAGACCAGATATTTATTACAATGATGTAATTCTACATGTTAATAGAATGGCTGAGATATCACTGACAACTGGTGGCTAAATTGAATCACAGATGGAATTTAATAAGGAAGCGAGTCATAAGTGAAAGGAATAAGCCGAAATTGATGAACCATGGAGCAGTGGAGGGAGAAAAAGTTAAAGGCAAGAGACAACAGTTTGGAAGAAAATGGTGCAATCAAAGATCTGAAATCCTAGATATAAAAATATCTCAAAAGGTTATATAGAATACTTTCAGCTCCTCTCTGGATATTTCTGCATGAGAAGGGAGGAAAACACTCATTAAACATTACAAGTTTATAATATTAGGAGAGGAAAATTACTATATCACATTTTTATTTATGTAGCTGTAGTTTGGGCAAAATAATTTGGTTAATATTATATCCTGAAAACACTAAAAATGTTACTATGGTACTCTATTTTATTAAAAGATGCTTTACCATCACATTATTTATTAATTATATTTAGGTGTTTATAATTTAAAGATATTTATTGAGGATCTTTTATGCATCAGGCATGGTGCCAAGTTCTAGAGCACAATAGCAAACAAAACAGATATTATTCCTGTCCTCATGATGCTTATGACTCCTTACAAATTCAGTAAAAAATCAATGTATTTCTTCGGTCTATATGGCATTATATTAAACAATATTTATGGTTCATGATTTAAAAGTAGATTCAATCCATTTTCTGGCTATAATTTTGCATATTTATTATAATATTATTTAAATTCACAGAGATAATGCTTCATAAACTTTAAATCTCTAACACTAAATGTATAAAGAAGCCATCATGAAGCTAAACTACTGCAGTGTTTCTTTTAGACAAACAAAAAATATTAATTTATCAAAATAACTACACAAGTTTCTTTTGAATATATCGATACTGATGGAAGGAGAAAAACCATCAAGTTCTATGAAACTCTGCTCAGGTAACATTTCATTTTTGCTTTGCTAAAACAAAAAAAACATTCTTCACTCACTCCACAGTCTTAAAATGGTGGCAGCAAAAAGAAGATGCTTCACTGTGTGTTTTCTCTTTGATTTTTAATTCTGTTTAATATATAGAATATTCAGAATGACTTTCAGAGGGGGTGGATATTAAACCAGTCTGAGGAGTGACAGCCAAACATGGAATGTGTCAGAGTCATTAGTAATACCAAACAGTAGGTTCAGCAGAAACCAGTGGGGAGTACGCTACATGTGAAACATAGTGTGATTTTAAATTCATCCTCACAGGCAATTCCCTCCCCATGTTTGGTGATCATTAACATTAATATCACTTTCCAATATTGAAATAATAAAGTAAAAGTCCTATCCTAAGTTGGATAAATAGGAAAATATCATTTATAAGGACAGATGTGCTTACAACTGCCCTCCAGCTATTTGTGGTCACAGAAGGTTACTTGATGAACTTACTTTAATGGCTACACTGTTGCAAACAGCAGGGTAACCCAGAGGAAATCTAGTTAGCTAAGGGATGTTTGTAAGACTAGAATTCGGCCACAAATAAGCCCTAGGGGAGAAACTCAATTACTCTTTCACATTGTATAAACTGGAAATACAGATTCAAAAATAAATCACCGGCCATAAATTATGATTGATATCTATTAGAATAACATGCTTTAATCTCAACTTTATATGTTCAACCAAGAGGGAGCTATTTGACTCTACAAGATTTTACACATCTTTCAGCTAAATTAAAGATACAAACATTAAAGTTATTGCTTGAGGTATCATCAAGATTTGCGGTACTCTCTGGGGTGTCATGGATCCATAAACCAACGAAAGGATCCACAAATGTGTTATTTCCTTCTCGGACTGAGTCTTGGTGAGTATCTTTTAAATTAATAATGTTAGACGGCCACTAAGAGTTGTGTGGAATAGAAATTACTTGGCAGAGGTGAAGTAGGAGATAGAATGGATCCAAAAATTATGAGAGGTGTCTTCTGTTTCTGGACAGATCTACGGAAGTTGACTCATAACATATTCATTGTATATTATCTTGGGAAGTCCATTCCCGTGAGTTTCTGAAAATAGACACTGTTATTTTTATATGAATATGATAAAATTATAAATGAGAACAAATATCCAGTGAGAACAGATTAATATTAACTAACAAATTATGATTTTAATTGAGCAACTGACCAATTCCTGGTTACATGTAAGGTCACCTGCCAGATAATTTGAGATAAGCCTTGTTTCATTTTTCCTCAGGCTTTTTAAACAACCAGAAATAATTTAAACACCCAAAGACAAATTAGATTAACATTTTCAGTCATTAAATAAGCAATAGTGCTAAAGAATCACCCTACAAAAAGAACGTTAATATTTTGATAACATAGCTAGAAATTTAGAATAGCACTATTATTAATATTATTTTTCAAGATAAAGGTGTTAAATAACTTAAACTTATATAAGAAAGGCATTTCAGATAATAAGGGGAATGAATAATAGATGAATAATTTCCAATAAATCATACATTTAATTAAGAGTTTAAAATCCCCACAAAGTGCCATTTGGGGCCCATGAAGATGATACTGATGCAGATCAAGCACATCATCTTTATAATAAACACTGTAACATAGGCAGCAACTCCTGTAAAACAAAATGAAAATGTCAATAAATTATGCAGCTCGCCCATCGGGTTTCATCCCTCTCTGAACTGGGCAGTTTTGAGCCACCTGGGAAAGCTGTATAGTCCACACTGAGTATTGATAAGGCAATTCTGAGTCATGCGTATGGATGACACTTCCAATACAGTGCCTACAACTCCAGAAATCTCCAGTTGTTTATTATCCATTTCTTCAATCTTATCTAGAGAATTCATTTGGAGCTAGGATTCAGGGACACACCCTGGGTTTCCTGACTTCCTGAGAAACAGTGGCCTATTCCTTCCTCTTTGGGCTTTCCCCTCCCCTTTGCCACAGAAGATACAAAATATAGCCTGTCTGAGAATGGAGGCTGAGCAAATCATCAGTTACATTATACCCAAAATCTTGCTATGCTAGGGTGTGTTATTACAGGCTTTTACTATAACAGTGAAAGAGTGTGCTGCCGGCAGAAAACTTTCAGCTGTTAGCCCTTTTCAGAACCAGCTGAAGAAAGATCCCAAGGGCAGCCAGATCCAGTCGCTGGTCAGTGCAAGTATGCAAAGGTCTGTGCCTGGGATCCAAACCCACAAACCCTGGGCCATCAAAGTGGAGCGTGTGAACTTAACCACTAGGCCACCCGGCCAGCCCAATAGCTAACTCTTATAAAGAGCTTGGTGTATGCCAGACAGCATGTTGTGTGGTTTATTTGCATTTTATCTCACGTAGTCTCAACAGCCCAAACAGTAGATGAACACTATCTATGTTTGTATATGTGGACACTGAAGCTCAGCAAGAAAAACTGGCATGCCTATGATCACAGAGCTGGTCAGTAGAAAAGCTGGGACCAGAATACCAGATTGACATCAACAACAAGATTTTACGTATCAAACTGTAATGTTTCCCTGTATTTACACAGAAAATGCCCACTGCTCAAAAAGTGGATAAAGTCACCAAACCATCAATAAATTGGTAGACTGTATTTCTGCTGACACCTTTCTTTCAGTGTAATTTTTCAGTGATGACTAGCATCTCCTTTGAGTTATTAGTAAATCTGAACAGTTTTATTCTGGTCTGAGAAATCTCTGAGGCTCATCATTTGCAGCCAATTCCCAAAATATTTTCCAGAATCCTGGCCTTATAGCCAGCCTTTTCTTGGGTACCAGGATGGACTTTATTTTGGATACCAGGGTGGACTCTTCCAAAACCAGAGTTTTGGAAGAACTGAAAGACCCCATACCACCTTAGATATCCCCCTCATGGGCTGCCTCATTGAAATGCTTTGGTTAACACGACCTGAAATTCACCTCTCAGTTAAGGCAACAAAGACAGGGAATGTTTACCAGTAGGCCTGAAGAAACATAGAATGCTGAAGAAGCATAGAAGTCCTCATAGCTACTGTACCAGCTATTTTCCATTTGCCCCTCCAGATCCATCTCCACTTTCCACAGCCTACTCTCTGCCCTAGAAGACTCACCTGTATCCGCTACATCAGCAAGCTCCTCTGCCCAGTGGCTTCCTGTTAGGTTTAGCCAATGGGGACGTCCAATGGAGATCAGACGGAAGGAGGAGGGCAAGGTTTTTATTGCCCCGGCTTCTTCCCATGTATTGCCTTGACTGGATGCATCTATCTCATTAAGATAAAAATTTGGCTAGAATTCACTTTCTGTACAAGATTTCCATCTTCCTAAGGAAGGTAATTTCCTCCTTCGCTTGTCTTTTCAGACCTAATTAAGGTAACAGCCTGTTGTGTACTGGTTTTATATGATTTGAAATCCACTTGTTAATGACTAGTGAAGTTGTTCTGATCTAAGAACGAAGCTGTTTACATTGAAGAAGCTGCATCAGGATGTTGTCATCGACAAACACAGCTTCGCTGATGATGGGCACTGCTGGGAGTTTATCAATAAGAACATGTGGAGAAGCTGCTATGGCTAGGCGACATTTAGCCTTTAAATATGAAGAGTTTATGAGGACTCACCCGAGAGCGTTTCGTCTGGGCAAGGCGACTCTTTGCTGATTTAAATAGTTTTCCAAAGACCTTGGGACATCAGCTCCTGCCATGGTAAGGCACCTCTCCTGGCAGTGGGGAAACCGTGCCGCAGCCCTAGGAAGAAGCCCATCTTGTCCACCAGCACGAGCACAGTCGTTCCCTAGCAATGTGCTCTGGCAACTAGGGACTAACACTTCGCACTAGCAGCTGCACTCAGCTCCTGGCTGGCTAAGTCGTCTCTCCCGAGAACCAACTTTTAGAAAGGTATACCTCAACTAAATTTGGATTTTATTTCTTTCATCTCCCCTTAGCCTGGAACAATAGTGTGATTAATCTATCATCGGTTTGGAGTATCGTATTTCTTTACAGTCTTATTAAGAGACAGTATCCTGTATGCTATTGGCTTGTGAAATATCATTATAAATTATAATTCCTTCAGTGAACCTGTGTTAAATAAGTGATTGACAAAGACAATCTCAATCCCTGAGCATAATTTGGCCCCCAAACAAAACACAGCCCTAATGTGGACATAAACATTGTGATTTCCCTACATTTCTATCACATCTTCACAAATAGTCTCTCTCAAACCCTTCTTGACTTACCATATCTCTGTGCTTTTTTTCCCCTGTAGAGACTCTGATTGCACGGCTATAGATACTATATTTATAATTGAAAAAACAGAAAAAAAAATCAACAAAGGATGTTGAATAAAAATGAGTAGCAAGAATACATGTCAATGTGTAAATGTGTCACTTGTCTTTTTTTCATCTAATCGTATCTAGCAGAAAAGGGCTAGACTGGTTTATATATTTTGAATTACATCAGTTTTGGGAAAATATTAGAAGAGAATGTCAGTAAGGACATTACGAAGAAATACAGTAGGATTTCTCCGTTGTACTTGATTTTGTATGAATTGTTTATTTAAAGACAAATTTCGGTATAAACATTTCATAGTAAATGAAATTCTGTTGCTGAAATTGAGGTACAATGTCTTGAGAAAATGTCTATAAAATCAATAGTGTTATTTACTACAAAGTGGGTGCCTCTGACCCTATCTTCAACCAAAATACTTACTAAAATAGATACTTATTTAAAATACTTAAAAACTTTTTTTTATTAATAAATACTAGTGAGGACAAAGTGCACCCATTAGTCTAATGTTCTTAAATAAGTAATAAAAGTAAAGGTAATTGGGACTCATTTATTCAACTAGTAATATGATTGGTAGTAGGCCCATAATCATCTGGTAATATGATATATTTAGAACCTCAAAATTTCCTAACTCTCCATTCTCTGAAGCTTCCTGCTAAGTACAAATGTCTATGCTATATCTCAATTATTCTGGTCACAAGATAATGACTAATAAGCAATTATGGGCAATGAATGATACACCAAATCCAGGACAGGTATTATTCACTGAGTAATTTTAGGTTACTTTCAAAAATCATAGATGCTGACTCTATACTATTCTCATAAGCCATTTGGTATACGTCTTTGAAATCCTGAAATTTGTAGACCTAGATTATTGTGGGGGAGGTGGATGCCATAAGTATAGCAGGAGAAGAAAGAAAAATACAAATAGAGCATATACAGTGCATACTTTTAAATTAGTAGATATGTATCATATGTCTAAAAAACAAGTTGTTACTGAATGTTGGTATACATTTTTATTTACATTTGCTAACAAATAGGGAGGTGAATGTGACTGGTCATATAATAAAAATCTAAGGAAAAGTATTTAAGCTTGAGATTTCTTTAAAAAAATCTTTCAATTTAAATCTCTTGCTATTATAATTCAAACTCCAGTAATGCCATAATAAACAATAATTCAGTAAAATGGAATATATTTAATTAGCAGACTGAAAACATTAAATATAAGTGATATTCTAATTGATGCCTCCAGCAGACTCTTTCTAGAGTTCCTAGGTATAAACAAGAATTTCACAGTTAAGGAGACGAGAAAGTATATTTAAGCATTCCCATGTTTTAAAAAAATCTAGTTTTTACACACGTAATTTTCTAATTAAAATTGTATTTCAGATTCATTTTGGAATAAAACTTGTTTGTAATCATTGTTACACTGTGTGCTATGATAGTTTATTTACATATTTTTCTCTACCACAGTTCCTTATGTTTTATTTATATTTACACCTCTAGCACACAGCCTAATACTTAACACGTAGTAGGCATTATACAAATCTCTCTCTTGCCCTGAATGCAGTCTTCCGTTTTCTCTTATGACTAGTTCATTGAAATTCTTAAATATATATACATTTATATATGCATATATATACACGTATAGATATATAATTTTTTCACTTGATAAACCTGTTTTTTTAAGTATATATCTTCTGTTTATAACATCTGATTTCTATGATACATGTTTACATTGTTCTTCTTCTATGTATGTAATTAGTAAATACTTTATTCATATAAGGGCCAAGAAAGTTGTGTGGAAGCATAAACTCTCATCTGCTTTCTATTTTTTTAAAAAAGCTAAAGCTCTATCACTTAATTTAATAAGATTATTTGTGGAAGTTTTCACAGTATGTGCCTTTGTCTACCTTCATATGAGTAGTTAAAAATGTAGGAAAATACCTTTTTTTTTTCCCTGCCTAAGTATGGTTTAACATCCTGGCATATTAGATGCTGCCTTTTGTTATATTTCTCCTATTTATATTTAATTGCAATGTACTATTAAAAAGAACTTGAGCCCTGGCTATTGTGCACATTATGAATGCCAACTGGTAAAATATTATTAAATAAACTTGGATAATTTTTATTATAACATAAAATAATTTGCTGTCTTAAGTAAAATGCTGTGTAAGCAATGGCCTCTATTGTAAAATCTAAGATGTGTGATGATGACCTTGAAAATGGGTCACTTCTTTTTTTATCTGTATTGTTTTATCTGTATTATTATCTGTATTGATATACTTTTAAAATAATATCTTGCTTAAGCCAGTTATTATTATCAATTGAAGTGTAAATAAGTCACTAATTAGTGAATTTAATGACTACTAATTTCTTTAGGCAACAATTAGTATTTAGTATACAGCAATAACAAAGGCGCATCATTCACATATATTTTTTCTAAGTATGTCCCTTATTTTTTTCCTTATAGTCAAATCATTCTGACATTTACAAAAGAGAAATTAAAATTGAAGAGTTATTTGAAACTGGGAAAAGTTTAATCTCATATCAATCACATTCTCATGGGAAGTTAATCACAAAGAGCAAAATTTGCTGGTGAAAATAATGAGCTTTAAATATGCACTTGCAGACAATGAAAAAAGTGGATCCCTGCTTATTATATTTAAACATTCTAGAAATATTAAATAAAAATAAAAGTAAACATTTTTAATAGAAGATAAACAGAAGTCATTCCTGCAAAAAAACATGCCTGAACAATTTTATATGAATATATAACATGCCTACAAATTTTTGAGGCTTCTACTACTGCATTATCTAAGATGAAAACCATCAGGATGCCTTCTCCTGGCAACTCTCCAGGTTCTGTATCTGTACTATACCAAAAAGCTCTCCTATATAAATGCTACTATGTGAAGTTTAAAAAGAATGCTTTATATATTATTTCACTTTTGTGAAAATGAAGAACTCAAAAGAGGGAAAAAGCAGATTTTTTTTTGCATTAGCATATTTTTGAGCAAAAAATATACTTCAGCAAACTTCCTACTGGGAAAACAGTAATTACTTAAGTTGGCAACACACATCTGGCATAATAAACAAGGGAATATAAAAGTCCTTGATGTAACCGAAGTGTTTATCAGTTTTCAGAACACTCCTGTTATTGCCAGATTCAAGGAAATATTTAATTAGGAATTGGCTCTCTTCTCATCTTTACCAACTCGAAGATGCCATCCTCTTTACCCTCCTGGGTGCTAAAGAGATCAGTAGCATAAACAGCATCGTATTCTGCTTCCCAAATATCTGTTAGTAACTAGATATGACGATAAGTCAAATCCTCTAGTTTTGGGCTAAGAAAAGTAAAACCTGTATTTAATTACAGAAATATAAGTTTTCTCTAACACTGGCATTCTTTCAAGAACTTCTGTTTGGAAATTCTCCATTGTACTTTGGCTCCTGTCCTATTGGGAGCACGTTTAGCTGGCTGCTCATGGCAATATAATAGCAATATAACCTCATATGTGAGCTGTCCCCCACGCACAAAGGAACAATGTAGGTCTCCAGATGTGCCCATATGTAATTGATATTCCCCAAAATATGAAAGTATTTTTAAATTCATCGAATATTTTTCTTATTTAAAGGTGAACTGAATCTTTATTGCAAAAGTAATCCATTTCTATTGTTTAAAAAATTCAAATAGTGCATACATAGAAAAAACCTGAAACTCCTCCTGGAACACTCCACCCTGACTCTCAAGGAAGGGATAATGGTTAACAGTTTGACATCTATGCTTCCAAGTTTACAAGTTTACTTTTAATTTCACAAGATGTCATGGACATCGTTCTATGGTAGTAAATACAAATCCTCCTTATTTGTTTTAATAGAAGCACATTATCACATGTTTTGGATGTATCATAACTTGAACATTTATTTATTATTAATATTTGTTCTCTCCTATTTTCTGCTTTTACCTATAACGCTGTATTGAACACTATGATATGTGGAGTAAAAGAAACACAAAATTTTGTAATAATAAGTAGTATACATAGAGTGCTTGGTTTTAATATATATATTTGTGTGTGTGTGTGTGTGAGGAAGATTGGTCCGGAGCTCATATCCGTTGCCAATCTTCCTCTTTTTTCTTGAGGACGATTGTCACTGAGCTAACATCTGTGCCAATCTTCCTCTATTTTATGTAGGATGCTGCCATGATGAGCAGTGCTAGGTCTGCGCCTGGCATCTGAACCTGCAAACCCCGGGCCGCTCAAGCGGAGAACGCAAACTTAACTGCTATGCCACCAGGCTGGCCCCAACTTTGTTTTTAATATGTTTTAAATTACACTATTTTATTTGATGAGTTAGTGTATGGATGTCTCTTTGAGGTAGTAGTTTTCTTATCATTTTACAGATGAGAAAATGCACTTCAGGGAGTTTAAATGAATTAAGTAGTAGTTAAATTCCTGTCGGGGAATCCAACTCTTTGCACTATACAATAACTTTCTCTTGATCAGATATTCTATTAACAGATATGCAAAGTGTAAGGATAAGCACCAAGTAAAGAAATTGAAATAATACATTGAAACAGGATATTTTTTAATCTGTTCAAGTAAATGAGTTAACTATTCCCAAATTTATAGTTAACTCAGTCTTCCTTCCTTAATAAATGTTACTGAGCACTTGTGGGCATGGGATGATGAGCAGGACACAGGTTCTGTCATGTTGTGGTATGTTGCCAATAGTTCTAATGCATATAGCCATAATACATATTTAATTATTAAAAGTGAGAACCAGAAAACATATATAACTGGAAATGATAGGTAATTCAACCAACTTTGTCTGCATTTACCCTTGTCTTCTTAAAGTGAATATTCATTAGTTTCTTTTCATTTTCTGAGAATGTTTGAAATTTACAAATATTTTGTGATTAGGAACACAATTCAATTAACATTCTATAAAGGGAAGTTGAGCACACAAACAATATAATATTTGACTAAAGCTATATTTGAAAAAAAAAAGTGCTAATTTAAGGACCACTCACATATCACTAAGAGTTAACACTGGTTCAGAGATTACACTTTAAGTTAAATGTAAAAAGAGCTCGAGTTAATTATCTCAATGTTAAGAATGAAGGAATAATATCACAGTCTACTTTGATATTATCGATAACTCAGAGGTGTTCAATAATTTCTCCATGGCTGGCACCCAAAGACCTAGAAAAGGCTAATCATAGAGCAGAGCATAAAGCACACTCCCTGCTCAAAATGTGTTTAAAACTTATTTAAATTAACATCCTGTTTTTACATTTAGTATTTTTATATTTTTAATCTTTACAAAATGTTTGAATGAAGTTCAGGCCTACTATTTGCCATATGAGTTAACTATAATCAGGTAATAGATCAGTTAATTCATTTAACATTCAGCAACTAACATGTACCTGCACCGTGCTTAGAGGCTGAGGCTGCAAGAGTGAGTAAGACAGACACAGCCTTTGTGTTTATAAAGCTTACAGTCCAGTGAGGACAAGATACAAAGAAAACGGCAAGTTATATATCAGAAAGTAACAATGAAAAGTAAGTACAGGATAGTCTGGGTATAGAGGTGAAGGGTACCTAATATACTGTGGGGATATCCACAAGGCTCTCCAAAGGAAGAAAAACCTATAGGATGAATAGACTTGCTGAGACATAAAAAGTGCTCGGGTACCAAGTAAAAGGTGGGAGGAGAGAGGCTGGGCAGAGAAGAAAGTACTTTGGCTAAAAGAAAAGAGAGTTCTTAGAGTTCTTTGCAAGAGCAAAGTCATTTTCAGGGGACAAGCAGAAGTTCAGCAAAGCTGGAGTGCAAAATAGGAATAGACGCTTGAATGGAAAGCAGGGACCAGATCTTCCTGGCTCTTGCAAGACATGTTAAGAGATTTGGACTCCACTATAAGAGTTATGGGGAGACACTGATAAATATCATGCATTCTATCATCACACATCTTTGTCAGGAACTTCATTTCCAGAATTAGAAAATACAGCAGATGATTAAGATTCTAGGCTATTAAATATATATAACTATTTATATATTAAATATATATCATATTTTAATTATAGTACAAAATTTCACTTGATTAGTAATTAAACAATGCAAAATATGCTGAAACATCACATATACTTCCTATAAGAATAATTCTAGGTAGACTATAGGGAAGAGAGATGGTCTGACTTATGATGATGATCAGGAAAAGAATATGTCCTGATAAAATAGCCTCAAGAGTCAAAATATCCAAAGTGATGATAATAGCATGAATTTCATATTTAGAGAACCTCACCTAAACATTAGGCAATAATTTGAATAGCATTATTAAAATATCCAAAAGTGAAACCAGCAAATCCTTCTACTTAAAGATATTTTTAATTACACATAGGCTCTCTTCTTTTTAGTCCATGCTTTTCATTATCTCATTTCTGCTGAGTGTGATGGTTAATTTTCTGTCTCTTGGCTAGGCTATAGTGTCCAGTTGTTCACTCAAACAGTAGTCTAGATGTTACTGTGAAGGTATTTTATGGATGTGATTAATATTTACAATCAGTTGATTTTAAATAAAGGAGATTACCCTCAATAATGACAGTGGGTCTCATCGTTAAAAGCAAAAATGAACGTTTCCCAGGGAAGAAGGAATTCTGCCTCAAGACAGTAACATAGAAATTCTGCTTGAGTTTTTAGCCTGACAGCCTGCCCTATGGATTTTGGACTTTGCCGCCCCCCAATATTGTGTGAGCCAAATTCTTAAAATAAATCTTTAAAAAATGTATATATAACAAATATTTCATATATTATTACATTATATATAATTATATATGTTATATATATATATATTTCCTATTGGTTCTGCTTCTTTGAAGAAGCATGACTGATACAGATATACTGTTATGAGTTGATCTGTATTCTCCCAAAAAGATGTTGCTGTCCTAACTCCTAGAATCTCAGAATGTGACCTTATTGAGAAATAATGGTTGTTGCAGATGTACATGGTCAAGATGAGGTCATATTGGAGTAGAATGGGTCCCTAATCCAGTATGACTGGTGTCCTTATAAAAAGATGTCCATGTGAAGGCACAGAGTCACAAGGAAAATGCCATGTGAAGATAGAGGCAGACATTGGAGTGATGCATCTAGAAGCCAAGAAATACCAAGGATTGACAGCCATCACCAGAAGCTAAGAGAAGCATGGAACAGATTCTCCTTCAGGGTCTTCAGAAGGAACCAACTCTGCTGACACCTTGCTTTTGGACTTCTAGTCTCCAGAACTGTGCAAGAAGAAGTTTCTGTTTTTTTAAGTACCACTTTGCGGTACTTTGGCACAGCAGTCCTAGGAAACTAATAGACTGAGGAATCACGTCACATATACATGCCCAACAGACTCAAAGAAAAAAAAAGCACTGCAGTACTAAAATGGCAGCTTACTCTTGGTTACTTTTGTCCAAATTCTCAAGCGTAAATGTATTCCAAGAAGGCTTATCATAGTACCATCATGAACTACCTTTTCCCAAATTAAAGTTCAGGCACAAAGCATATCAAAGAATATAAGTTTTAACAAACCAGTTCATCCTATGTGTTTTATATAACGATATTCAAATAATATTTCTAACTAGAGAGATGTTAACAATCACTTATGAAGTGATTTTCAACTATGACAAAAGCCAACACCACCCCATCTTCCAAACCCTTAACTGGAGATACTAAATGAACCTACTTCTTTTCAAACGTTCCGATGCTGGTTTTCTCTCTCCCTCCCTTCTTTTTCAATTTTGATGGATACAGTGAAGAATAACTGCTCTTCTATGCCAACAATTTGTCATCCTTTTCAATTTCAAATTGTTTCACAAAACTTTTTTGTCTGAATAATATAGTTTTCTAGATTAATTTGTGTTGGCTTAAAGGAACTGGAAGACGTAATTTTGAAAAAAAAAAATAAATGAATGAAAAGTTCATTTACCAAAAAATAACTTGGTAACATTTGGATAAGTGAGACAATATTATAGACCGTCAAATAAAACAGGAAATAATGGAATTAGTAAGTTAATTAGTAAATTAAAAAATTAAATTTTATGAGGGATCAAGTACCTTTCCAAGTTATTATTTCCCTCTTAGGGAATTCCCATATTCAGTAGGTATAAAATATCAGTAAATAACATACTTTAAAGGGTAAAGATTACTTAACTTTGAATATGCTGCATAGCTTTCCCTAAATATCCCTACATACATATATATATAGCACACGTTCAGCTACCGGAAGACAAATTAAGTCTCTCTTCCTTATAAATGCCCCTCCCTCTCCTCACCTCCTCACTAGATACTTCTCTCCTGGTATGCAACCTACATCTTCCAAATCCAAAAATGAGAGGACGATTAAGCACTGAACAATAGTGCAATCTAAGTACTTACAAAGGAATCTAATAGATAGTTTTGATGATAGCGCGGTAACTTTTATTTTTGCTAGTCATCACTGCTCTTAGTCACCGAGCTTGGAAATTCCGGGGGTGGTTTTTGGTTCTCCCACTCTCCCATGTCCAGTAGTTACCAAGACTGATTGACTTTACCTGTATAATCTCCTTCACATTTTTTTCCTTTATTCTTTGTTTGAATATTTGAATTCAGATATATTTTTACCTCTCACCTAGTCTCAATGGTCTCCTAAACACGGATCTCCTTTTCAATCCATTGCATACTTACCTGGAACATCATCCTGAAATACTGCCCCCACCCTATCCTTATCTATATAATGAGGATTATACTCCTTACTTAGCATTCAAAAGGGTTTTTTAGCTGGGGTCTCTTACCTGGTCTATTATTTATCTTTTCAATCCTATTGCTATTCATTTGTCCTATGCAGTATCCAAAGTTGTTCTTTATACACATCCAATATAGGGTTCTATGTGCATATCCTACAATTTCCCATCACCCACCAATGCTTTCTCCCCTAGCTCAGGTGTAACAAATTCTAACTGTGTTTCATGGCTAACTCAAATTCCAACAGTGCCATGAATGCTTTCCTGAAACATCCCATTTTCATGTCTACCTCATGCTGAAAGCAATCTTCTTCTGGAAAAATCCTATTATCTTGACTTCATTTATGGTACTTATTTCTACATTTTATTGTGATTATTCTGTATGTGACAGTTCTCCTAATAGACAAAGTTTGTGGAATGAGAAGTTTCATTGTATATCCCTCTGTATTATAGACATTATTCAACATTTAGAGAATGAAATATTATCATATTAAGATGTAGGTAATTGGTGAGTAGACACCATGTCTTGATAAATCATTGGTCAACTAATATTTATTGAATGAAGTGTTACAGGAAAGAATGCAGTGAAGGCAACATCAGTGTGTGATCTGTGACCAATGCCTACATTTTTGTGAATGTGTGTGCAATGCATATCATATACTATATACTGTAATAATAATACTATACACTATAGAAAAGACTACAGGAGTCATTCTTCATAAGGTGTGCTACAAAGGCTACTGGAATTGGATCCAGCGTGGGTGTTTATTTGGCACACAAATTCTTGGTTCCTAGACCAAACCAATTCAATCTTGATTTAGAATCCAAGAACAAGGCTCTGAAATCTGCACGTTAAAATTGTCGCTCACCTCCCTCCCCCAATGACTCTTTTGCATATCAAAGTCTGAAAACAACACAGACTGAGCACTTACAATACCAGTATATACTGTTAAATGATGTTAAAAATTGTTTACCAAATGTTATTATAACTGTAAGTCTTTTCTAAATGTATTCTGTTTCTCGTGACACAGATACTAATTGGAGTTTCCCAGTTCCCATTATTCACTAGAGGACAAGTCATATGAGGTTGTTACTCTAAACTCCAAGGACCTACAATCTCAGAACTTCTGGGAACCCTTTACAAGGTTCAGCATGCCTGCTTGCTAGCCACGCCCAGAGTCATCAGGCCCAGGCCCTCCGACCAGGTGCCAAGCTTCCTTTTTCCTGTCCTTGGAAATTGTTAGTGAAAATAACAGCTCAGTCTGTTTGTTCCAGGTGGGAGACTTGCGTGTCTGCACAGCTGCTTTATAGGCTCACATGTGACAGACAGGAAGGTCCTAAAAGGTTAGATTTGGGGCTGGAGAAGGAGTGCTGAACAGGTAAGGGGCACTTTAAAGGGCTGATTGTGATAGACTGCTGAGCCTGAGCTTGAAGTGGAGCATGTGACTACTAACAGTGCAATCCATCTTACTCTTTCTTTAGTTGCATGAGAGTCGTGCACTACCAGAGTTTTGTCCTACAAGAGATCAAGACTTAGGCTTCTTAAAAGGCTTCTTTACAACTATTATGAGATGCTTTCTAGCCTGTAATGCAACTTGCACCCTAGAGTGATCGTCATCCTTGTCTTTTCCTTATTTTCAGAGATGTGGGAATGTACACCAAAGGACAAGTTGAACTTTCTTCTTTAGCTCATTTGAGTTCAACTGTAGCTAAAATATAAATTATAAGTTTTTTAAGAAATGGACTTATTTATTTGAAGATTTATTTAACAAAGAACAACTTAGCAAACATGTCTTTCTAATAATGCACTGGTAAAGCGTATTTTGCCACTGCCATATAAATTAAATGGCATAAAATGGACCTTTTGCAAATCATTTTCCTCTGAATTAAAGTCAATTTGTAAAGCCACATAAAATTTAGAACAAATTATTTTACGTCCAGCAAGTCATCCTTAATTTGGAATCATTCTCTAAATTAAGATTAGTGAAAGGGGATATCTCATAATGTTTAGCAGATATGTATGTTAGAAAAAGAATTGAGATATTTTTCTTGGAATGTCCTTATTTTCTAAATGTTTTCTCTAATTCAGAATTCCAAGTTCTAAAGTTTTTGAAAGTATGCGACGCAAAGTATGTTTTAATTTTTCCTATTTCTCATAAATGATATGAATTGAGTTTAATTAATTCATAAGACATTTCAAGTAAAAGAAATTCGACTATGAGACTGAAAATAAAATGTCAATAAAAACATAGAAGTGAAGAGGTATGAATGTGTTCACACAACATAGTTCTCTTTGGCAATGGCAAATAACAACGCTGTTTTCCTGGTTACAAATGGTGAAGAAATAGGCATTTTATTCTAAAATATAAAACTAAACATTCCTAATAGGAACACTTTCAAAAGAGTACATCAACAATTAAAGAAACTTTCTTAAATACACAACCACCCTTCATCTTTTGCTAATAAAATAGTGTCAAACTGTAGACCTCTATTGATTGGCATTGCTTAACAATAGGCATAGACAAAATGTCTCCTAAATAAGCCATAAAGACCATGAAATTAATTTCTCTAAACTTATCTCATACAAATTTATCAGCAAACATATGCTTTATCTTTCTGACCTTTCAAGTATGAAATGTAGATCAAATGTTTTAATAATTCTTCCTAAAAATCCATTAAAGCTCATGCTCAATCAAATTTTGACAACCTTAAGTAGGCGATATACATATATGAAACACTGGATTAATAAATTAGGTTTTGGAAAACCTTTTAAAAATTAAATCCAGTGTGTTCTAGCCAATAAAGTGTAAAGAGCTTCAAAACTGAATAAAAAACAAAGGAAAGCTGACCAAGAATGACTATAAGTTGACAATATGCAATATATTTATAAATACTACACCCTCTAAGTCTTCTCAGGAATTTCAAGTTCCTCAGGTAGAAGATTTTCATAGTTGGAAGATGCCGGGCTCTCAAAGAAAGGACAAAATGTTGAAAAGTATTGTTTCCACTAAAAAAATCTATACCCTTTATAGGAAATATATATTTTTTAAGTCATTCATTTTCTAACTAAAAGTATATAAGACATTTTGTAGGAAATAAGGAGTTGGAATGATTTTCCAATAAATTCTCTTGCTTCGACATGAGTCATTTTATACATACATTAGTATACTAAGACATATTTAAGCACACTAAGGCATATTCAAAAGAGTAACAATTGATTCAGCCATTACTCAGGGCAGAAAAATCCCCTGCTCCCAGAGTTCTACAGAATCTATATCTAGGAAATATCAACAAAGTGAGAATGCTGATGTCTCCACCACCCCATCCCTCCTCTAATTCCTGCATTTTCTGTAAGAATTACGGAGGCATTGTAGTACACTGAATTTGGCATCCTGTTGAGTGACAGAGCAAAGCCACAGCCTGAAGATGGCGTGACTCTGCCCTAATAGGCCCAGTCACACCAGTACACGTCCACAGAGAAGAAAAAGAACTTAGAAGGAAAGTGTTAGGGAAGCAGGAGAGGAAATGTCCTCTTTCTGTGAGCGTCACTTTCTTAAGTCTGGATCTTAAAGAGGCAAACTAGTGCAGCCGATGCTCCTGGGCATTAAGGCCAAGAGCTCCTTCACTTGAAAGGCAGCCCTTGAAACTCAAATCGAACGCCACAGGGGGCAAACTATATCTTATAAGAAAACATGTTAGTTGCCTGCTGTACTCTGTACTTATTTACCTATTGTTATTCTCCTGTCTAGATTTTGCTGAAGGATTTTGTTACAGCCTTTTATGCATAATATGTACTTTGAATTTCCCTGGAGGAAAATATTGTTTACAGCACTTTCCAAATGTGTTTGACAGTGAAATTCTTTTTTTAAGGAAGTCATGTTTTAGTGAAAATAGTTAGGAAAAGCTGCCATAGCTTTTAGAAAAATCTTTTTAAATGTTTCAACTTTTACTACGGGGTATCAAGGAAAGGTATTCATGCTTGAGCCAAACACATAAAAAGGAGCATCAGATGCTTTACCCTTTTGGAACAGTAGGAATACCTAAAGGGAAAATGAATTTTGTGGAGCAAGAATCATGGCTAAATATACAAATGTATTAACAGGAATAGGGGGCAGTGGTTGACAGGCGGGGTAACTGAACACTCTCCTTTCCAACCATGGGGTGGGAAGGCCAGAGTTTCCAATTATTTGCGTAGTGGGGGTAGAGAGAAGACTGTCACTGTCAAAATGGGATAGTGTTTTAAAGAACATGTGAAATTAGCTCCTTAAATTCTAAATCGTGGGTAGGTTTTGTTAATTCTATATCCATTGAGGAATCACATTGTTTTCCGGAGAAAAAAATAGAAACAAATTTCAATAACGCTATTTCATGAAGAGACCTATTGCTGTCACCTCCAGGTAATCTGTGGTGTCTTTTCCCATTGAAAGCTTCCCAACATTTGCTCAAGTTGTATATCTATGCTTAAGGGATGTAAGAGTCCCCCCTGGGGCCAACCCTGTGGCTG
Organism: Equus quagga; assembly: GCF_021613505.1. Taxonomy (NCBI): domain Eukaryota; kingdom Metazoa; phylum Chordata; class Mammalia; order Perissodactyla; family Equidae; genus Equus; species Equus quagga. The sequence continues at coordinate 83,712,960 of NC_060269.1, forward strand.
AGAGGTTAAGTTCATGCACTCCGCTTTTGCAGCCCAGGGTTTCACAGGTTCGGATCCTGGGTGCAGACATGGCACCGCTCATCAAGCCATGCTGAGGCGGCGACCCACATGCCAGGACTAGAAGGACCCACAACTAAAAATACACAACTATGTACCAGGGGGGCTTTGGGGAGAAAAAGGAAAAATAAAAATCTTTAAAAAAGAAACAACACAGAGTCCCTCGCAATGTGGAAAGACTTGCTCTATCACCAACCATAGAGGTTAAAGAAGTAAGTTGATCATTTTCTGCAGATCTAATGAATATAACATGGAGAGATGGGCTCCAGTCCACCTGAAGGGCAAGACATTGGGGAATGGGAATCTGAAAAGATGAGTTTTTCTTTTTTCTTTTTCTTTGAGGAAGACTGGCCCTGAGCTAACATCTGTGCCCATCTTCCTCTCCTTTATACGTGGGACACCTGCTACAGCATGGCTTGACAAGTAGTGTGTAGGTCCACACCCAGCATCCAATCCCGTGAACTCCAGGCCTCCAAAGCGGAACGTGAGAACATAACTGCTGTGCCACTGGGCCAGCCCCTGAAAAGATGAGTTTTATCAAATGCAAAGCACTACCTAGTCATTGGCAGACGATTCTTCATGAATCTACACATCTAAGCATTTAACAGCCAATTTGCTCCACAGCTAGTTTGTCAGAAATTTGTATAAGCAGACAGCTCTGAAAAGATGAAGATAAAGATAACTTGCTCCCCTCCTGAGTAAGATTTGCTTACTTTCCGAGGTACGTAGTAAAGAATTTAACCTTGCCTAAATTTAAATTTGCCCTTGGCTTCTTCAATGTCCTCTCTAAACCCTTGGAATGTCTTTCCTGATAGAAGTGTTTTTGTTTGTCTGGAGGCCTCGGGTCATAATGGGTAGTCTAACAATAGGAATTTGGGAGGGAGCTGGCCACAGTAGATGTAATTTGGGGTGGGAGAAGTGGATCACAGAGTATCAGCTTGCCCTTGGGATGAGCTGGAGACAAAGACTGGCCATCTGGGCAGTCAACTATACTTAAGTAATAGAGCCTCAAAAAACTCTGGACACCAAGGCTTAAGCGTGCCTCCCTGGTTTGACAATCCTTTGTTCACATTGTTTACAGAGCTGTTGGAAAAAGAGCTCCGTCCATGACTCCACTGGGAAAGGACAACTGAAAGCTACACACTTGGAAATTTCCTGGACTCTGCTGTATGCATCTTTTCCCTTGGATGATATTAATCTACATTCTTTCATCACAATAAACCATAACCTCAAGTATAAAACAGCTTTTGGTGTGGGTCCATACAGCAAATTATCAAAACTGAAGGTGGTTTTGGTGATGCCCGGACTGGTAACTGATGTAGTGAGAATGGTCTTGTGGATTATTCCCTGACTTTGCACAGGGTAATAAAGATCATGTTTTCTCCAGGACAGAGAATGGGCAGGTTTGCCAAAAGTTTCTATAAAAGACAGAATCTTCTAATCTCAAGGTTCTTCTTCGGAAATACACCCTCACCACATACACAGGCATCACATGGCCCTCATCATGTAACAATGCTACTCTGGGTGCTGCTTTTGTTGTAAATTACAAATTCTTTTGTCTCAGACCCAGATGTCTCATATCTTTCTTCCAATATCTATGAAACTGTAACAGCCTAGCTCATTAGCTTGAGTTCACGGTGAAATCTCAGACGCTTTCACAATTTCTGACTTCAAGGTTTAAACTAGTCCTAACCATATCTAAACAATTATTCATCACCTATCTTTAGAAAGATTTATTAACTAAAAAACTCATTCTAAGAGTGAGCTAGTGGCCAGTTTGGAAATGGTTTCGGTTACATGCAATATTATCTTTAAATGCAGTGAAGAGTCCCATAGGTGGAGTTAAAGAAGCGTACATCAGACATTCTTGTGGGACACAGAAACATTTCACTCCACGCTTGATAAGCAAACTCATTTTGTGGTGTGAAAGTCTACAGCACCACTGCCATGAACTCTTGTCATGGGGTGGCTGGTAATTTAAGGTGACAGCACCTATTTACTGTGTGACATCCTGTGCTCTCTCTTCCAACTTAATTAAAAAACAAAATATAATCACCCACAAGATTTTGAAATGCTCATTTCCATTGGTTGCTAAATTTTCCAAATCTAATTCCCATCTAGAAACATTTATGACTACAATGTAGCACAATGTGACTGCTTACAAATTCAGGCTTTAGAGTCCATCTATACATTTACAATCTCTTCCTTTTCAGGAAAGATCTATTCTCAAGTTGCACCTAGCAGCAAAGAGTGAAAACTTGAGATACACGTGGCTAAGACTTTTATAATAACTCAGTGTATTATATGTTGGTATCTATTCTTTCAGCTCCATAGAAGGCCTCTCTATATATTAAGTGTTATACTCTCTATTCAACAACCACTGAGTGAACTGTGAACAAATGACACAATAATATGAAACATGGGCAACTGCATTTGAACTCCTGGTATGAAACTTATTCAGTCTGTAATTCTTTAGGTTGACTGACATGTATTACCATCAAATGTTAATCAGGTAAACATAAAGGTCCCAAATGCCAATATTTCCGTGAATCAAATTTTTAAAAATAAGAATTTTGAAATAAATGTGACTATGTGTAAGGTGTGAGCATATTTTTTTAAATAGCAACAATTTTAGTAAATTCCTTTTTCTCCTCTTCAGACCAATCCCAAAGCCAAACACAAAGGAAACATAAGCTACTTTCAGGGATTTGTTTACACATGCCAGAAAAATATACTATCCCAAATATGATAACATAGGCCCCCCTGCCTCATAATACTTTTTTAACAAAAACCCTATTAAGACTCCTGTGATATTGAAGACTGACTTTTTAAAAATATTGGTAACAACATTCATATTTTTTACAGTAAATATTTTAACAGCCTTTATAGTTATGCAAATAACCATTGAGCCTACAAAAAGATAAAAGCTTTTCCCTCTTTTATCTAGCATATACACTTGCAATTCAGTTCTGATTTGATTTGTAGAGTTTGTTAGCACAGTTTGTCACAACTGAGAACCCTCAGTGACTGAGACTTATTTGCATCAAAACAACTTTATTATGGTGCATGCAGCTTAGCTTGATGGCTTTCTTATTATTGATGCAATTGTTAGCCCATAGCAAGAACAGAAAAAGAACAACATCTCTGAGCCTGAGTGGAATAAGTGCACTTCTCACTTTCCTCCTGCTGAGTGAAAACTCCGTTTTCATCTAAACTACACAATATATCGGTGAACCTAATGGGATCTGACAGTCCATCTTAAATAGTGTCATTAGGTAACAAAGAGAAATCTGAAGCCATATAACCCTTGGTCATTTTGATGACTATTTCTATCTCTTTCAATTTGAACAGATAACTGGAACTCTCCACCAAAAGACTTTCTGAAATTCTATGCTTTTTAATCTGGGTTTCTCTCTGTATAGTTCTTTCATCATAAATCAATGTTTTAAGCAAATGGTTGCAAAACATGGTTCGTGAGATACTGAGTCTTAGGAGAATATCATTAATGAAGCACTGTTTCCATATTATCATTTTAGATTTGCAACCTCACAAAACCATACAAAACCAAAAGTAAACTGAGAAACATCTGGTTCCCAAATTTCCTTTGAATAAATGGTATCAGATAAAAAACTTAAGTAACAAGTCTCAGAATATGCATATTAGATAAATAACATTGTTGTTGAATATATAATGGGCCGTTTCCAGGAAAAGGATGTGTGGGTACTAGGGTAACAGAAAAACATTTATTTGTACAAAGCAAAGGGCAGCATCAGTTTTGAAAATAATTTGTATTTGTATAACATCATAGCATTCACAAACCAAGTATATATAATCCCCTTGAGTTAGGTACTACTGTCACCATTTGACAGATTAATAAATTTATGTTTGTAGTTGTCAAGTAATTTGCTCAAGGTTAGACAATTTATAGGATTTGAGATAGGATTTCAAAGCAGGCAGTCTGAATCTTGAGCTCATGCCTCTCTAGTTTTTCAGTATCTTGTGAAAAATGCAGAGAAAAGCTGACTTTAAGGACAAGAAAATTGACTTAATCAAAATTATAATTTTGATAAGTAGCAGAGAGAGGGCTCTCTTCACTTTTACTCTCACTTTCATTCTCAAATGGTCTTCCATTGCTTTGTTTCACTCACATTGTTCTCTGGCTTCCAGCTTCAATACTCAACAATTTTAAAGTCCTTTTCTTCAAATTAATTTCTCTTCACTCTCTCCATTTCCCTTTTCACTTCCCTAACCACAGTTTCATCCAGGATGAAAGAAGTGAACGGCTAATATCTATAACTCCCATGGTTACGGTGGCAAAGAGATTTTTCTAATCCAATTAATCAATAAATAGTGGAATTTCAAGTAGTGAGCTTGGTGAAAAGTTGAAGTGCATGATTTTAGAAAATTGGGGGAAGAGTCATTCATAGTTTTGATCTCTATCATGCATGATCATAATATCTTAATTGTGAAACAACAAATGTTTATTGAGTGATAGCTAAAATGTCAGCCACTGTGCTATGCACTCTTTATGTCAAGTAATTCTTACAGCCAATCCACTATTGTTGTTTCTGTTTTATATTACAGAAACTAAGGCTCCTAACAGTTAGCAACTTACCTCAAGTTCAAGGGTTGGGAAGCAGCAGAGTAGGTGTTGGGACCCTAACCCTAAATTCTCTGCTACACTGTAGTGTAATCTCATCTAGACACACAGCTAGATCTAGTAATTCCTACAAATATATCAATTAAAAAACTTCTTGTTTCCCAGGGGAGAAATAAAGAAGATTATAACCAAATAGAAATATTTGGAATGAGAAAATACTGATGCTAACATTGCACTTATTTAGTCATCACTTTTTCAAAGGGTTGTCAGGAATATTTGAATGCTCTTGATTTCCTTAGTTTTGAGGGTCTGCAATATGGTAAGTGAATTCCAATAAGGAGAGTGAATGGAAAATAATAGCATAATTAAAGCCTGTGGAAATGGCTTTCTTTGTTCTTTTCACCATGACAATCATCTGCCACATCATCAAGATTTTAACCACACAAAAGTAAAATAATTTGCAAGCATGGGCTCTGCTGTTGTGTATTATGGCTTTTGAAATAATGCTATTGAACAGGCATGTTGACCTTTCTCTGGAGATAAGCTGAGCATTAATTTCATTATCTACTTTGTATGATAATGCAGACTTTTCCTCTTAGAGGTAAAAAAAAAAATAGGGCTTATCTATTTTCCCTATATCCTTACAAAACTTATTTAAGGTATTTTTGATGAATATAAAATATGGCTGTTAAATTCAATAAATCTTATGAATCTGTAAAACATGTTTTATATTTATCAAGAAAATGCATTTCACAATATTATTTTTATATTTTAAGTTGGATCTTCCCAATGCTTAGCTTCAAATATTTCACTTTTCAAAAACTGTCAATGGAGCCACACTGCCCACCAAATCAACTAAATCCAAGACCTTATGTTAGCATCTTAGTTTATTCTGAACCTAGCCAAACTCTACCTGCACAAACGAATTCACTCCATCCTTATGCAGAACCTATGGGTGATGTCTGAAATTGCCCTCGTCTTGCCATTTTCATGCTTTTGCTGTTCTTCTTCCCCTTTCTCAGAATATAAGAGTCTCTAACTGTAAATCCTACCTCTTCTTCAAAATTCAGGTAAATTATCACTACTTACATAAACCACACATTGACCTCTAGACATCTATCTTCGATTCCCATAACATTGTATTTGTGCCTTCTTATGGGTTTTATTTGTTTATTTGGTTGATTGGTTGAATGACTGCTTGTTACTGTTATTTCCCTGTGCTATAATTATTTTACAGCTCTCATAGTCTCTATAAAACTTTGGGACAGGAAGTAGGTCTTACTTACTTTGTGACTCAATATAATATATAATTCATTCAACAAACATTTATTTGGCAGGCTCTGTGTGGGGTGCAGGAAATGAATGTAATGGAGATATGGTCCCTATATACTCAGAGTATGTATTCTAGTGAGGATGACAATTGAATTATAGTCAAAAGAAACGTAAACTAGAAATTGCAACAAGAGCTAAGGATGAGCAGAACTGGTCCTATGAGAGCTTATGACAGGGTATTTTACCATGTCTAGAAGTCACAGAAGAAGTCTATGGAAGGCTGAGTTGAACTGCCATTCCTTCATTTAGCACCTACGTACGGAGAGCCCACTACATTCCAGACAATGTTTTAGGCACTCAGACTAAATCAGTGAACCTATGCCTTCCTGATGATTTATTCTAGAGATGACGTCCTTGAACATTTCTGTACTCTGTACCCCTTTGTTAGTTTTGCAAAACCTATGGACCCCTTTTTAGAATTATGTTTTTAAATGCATAAAATAAAATACCAAGAATTATAAAAGAAAGCCATTATATTGCAAAATAGCATCTAAAATATTAAAAATAAATTTATGATATAGTAATATGTTTATTAACAAATTAAATAAGATCTAGTAGCAGAACTAATAGCTATTGTAATTTAATAGAATGATGCACTTAAACAACATTTTGAAATTTCTTCCACAATCTTAATGTGATATAAAAATATATGTTACGTGTGTTTGTGGCAAAGTTAGAGGCACTGTAGATACTGCTATAGTTTGTTGCCTAAATTTATACTTGAAGGAAATGATGAGTTTCAGTCAGAGGTTAATGAAAATGTGGATGAATTTTATTCCCCGACCGAGTTCACAGAGGGTCTGATTTGATCTGTGAGTCCACAACAACAGAATTCCTGGCACCCTGAGAAGGCAGACAGTAGACAATAAACATGTGAGTAGAGCTGAGTGAAGAGGAGTTAAGAGCCTCCACACCCCTATACACAGAGCAGTGGGGGGAAACTTGTAGACAACAAAAACATGGTGTGGAAGGGCCCTGGAGGCAGAAGGAGCATGACACATTTGAGGAAACAAAAGAAAACTGATGTGACTGCTGTAGACATTGTGAGGGCCAAATACTACAAAAACCGGCTAGAGTGGAAGGTAGAGAGAAGACCACGTGGGGCCCAGCAAGCCAGGTTGAAGGTTCTAATCTCTACAAAGTGAGCACTTAGAGGATACTGACAAGTCTTAAATCCCAGTTATCAATATCCCAACAGAAAAACCAAAGTGTATGCTTTTCTGAAATTATTTAGCTATATGAAATTTAATGGAAAAGAAAGCTATTATAGAAATGTTGCATTTGGGTTCTTTCATGGATTTTGTCTTTGGTGGAAATATTGATACAAATAAAATAAAATATTTAGCAACTTTGTGCAAGGAAAATTTTCTTCTATTCATTAACATTTACAAAAATATCATAAGTCAAATAATTGTCATAATGCAAAAATGAAAAATTAAAAAATTAAAAATATTTTATAACTGAATGATTCATTCCATGAGGTCCTCACCATTATACTTCACATTATAATTATTATATCATTTCATTATTTCTGAAGAGAAATGAACTACTCTACGGAGACACACTAGAGACTTTATAAGATAAATATTTCAAATATTTCAATTAAAGAACAAGTGAATAATCCATCAATGGATTAATTTTGTTTCATAAGCAGGCTAAAATATGATTTAAAATGAACCAATGGTTAGGCTGTTACAAAATACAGTATATCATGCTGCAAAACAAGACACGATGCTCTCAGCTAGTTTATGAAAGAAACAAATCTGAGCAAAAGTAAATCAAAGCTGTCAAGCAGTAAAACAATATAACTCTAGTTTTTAAGTAAAAACTTTTAAAAAGACTTCTAGAGTACCTGAGGACGACAGTGACAATATAGCTACTTATCTCCTGTAATATCTCCCTCAAACAAGGAAAAATGAGAAGGAAAATTAAATTCTACATAACAAAAGCCAGCAGGAAAATTAAGTTCTATGGACATTCTTCAAGCATAAATTGAAGACAGAGAAAGGCAAACTGCAAAGTCCTCTCTCATGCTGTAGCCCATCCCCACCCATTAGCTGCCACATGCAGGCTGAGAAAAACTGTAGGGAAAACGAAAGAAGGAGTGAATTGGAACACTCACTTGGAAGACAGAACCCCCCATACACCTGATAATAATAGGAACTTGTGGAATCCTGCTCTCGTCAGTCCTCCTTAAAGAATATACTACAAATAAATACGACACAAATTTAAAGATAGCAATAGCTAGAAAAGGTAGCTAGAGTTTTCCCCATTCTATAAAAAGGGAAACAATGGTGAAAGAGATTAAATGAGAAGACTAAATTCAAAGCAACACTAGTAACAGAGCTGGGAATTAACCCAGATCTTCAATTATCAGGGTAATTAAACCAGATCTTCAATTATCAGGTCAGTGTACCTTCAATTAAATCACAGCTTTCTCCTCATTCTAGATTAATCAAGGTCAAGCTAGAGACTCTAGACACACACTGAAATCAACAACTGCCACACATTCAAATACTGGTTGCCTGCAGAGATACTAAGCAGAGGGAAGATGATGATTATGAAGTCCAAGCCATGTAACATGGCATGAGCCATGAGTCTGTTTTTCTCAGTTAAAGGATACATACTTAATCCTGTCAGCTATGTTGCAAATAGGCACAGATAATCCTAATTATCAAACCCTCACTACTATATGGGGGAATCTAAAGCATTTCTAAAAACTGGAATATTAATGTCAACATATGATAGTTCACGTCATATTATATTGTATTATGGTATATTATAGTCAAGGCATTTAACTGGAGCCTTCATCTCCTCATCTTTGAAAATGTGATTAATTCTACTTAATAGGATTCTTATGAAGAATAAATTAAATTCTTAAGTGAAAGCAAAGTATCTGAATATTAAACATATAAGTCACTCAAAGTATTTTTCCTATTGATTTATTTTTGAAATGTGTGCTGTCTTCCTTATCATCCCATATTGTTATCTGTGACTCTTCAGCAACATAAATGCTCTCAGCCTTTGATATAGAAAATGGAAACTGGGTTGTTCTGAAGGATAAATGGGATATTCTTTGTTAAAGTGCCTGGGATAACATCTGGAACATCCTATGTTTCCTGAATCACAAACATTTAGTCAATGTTTATATAGTAGACACTCATAAATGAATGTCATTTTTAAATGAATAAAAGAACCAATCAATGGATAAATTGACAAACAAAAATACCCTCAAATATTGGAATCTGGAATCCTAGGATATTTACCTTCACCAATTTGATAAATAAATACATCCAATGACTTCTATGAGAGGATTATTTAAAAACACAGAAATGGATCAGTTTTTGAATCTTCCCAAAACCTCCCATAAAAACAGGATAGCAAAACTAAAAGTTTCTGGACATCTACTACAAATTCCAGTTATAAACTATACTATGAACTCTAAATACCAATTAGAAAAACCACCAATAGCCACAAAATCTGCGTGGTCTCAGTAATTTTGCAAGAGGAAGCAGGGGTAAGGCATCAGTTTTCTCATGGCCAGTGTGCAACACATTAATTGAGAACTTTGGTAAGTACAGTGGGCCAATCAGAGAAGAGCAGCTAAAACAGGGACCAAATATTGCAGACTCAAATTTGTGGGTGAATGCTAGGGGACCATGGTAAAGTCAGAATGGTAGTGGCGTAGACTGGATCATGTGAAATCTCAAAACTAAACAACCTAAGCTCCTTTCCAGGACAAAGTTCCACACTGGAAAGGAACTCCTAGGAGTATAATCTAAATTACAAGGAGAAAGAGCAGAAACAATAGGGACAAAGATAGGAAAAGGAAAGGATAGACACTTGGAGGGAGTATAGAGGAGACAGATGATCAAAAGTACAGATCAATCATTTTGATCATTTTGTGAAAATAAAAGAATTGGGAGGCCTAGAGTTACGAAGCTAGAAAAGCCATCATAGATAAATCTTCCCTCTATTAAACGAATTTATTTTTTAACTATGAGAAGTAGGAAAGAATTTTGGTGGAATCTCATTCAAAATTATTTTAAGAAAAACAAAATAAGCAGAATAACATATCTAGAAACACAGCCTCGCTCATGCATGTGTTGTGTATGGCTGCTTTCATGCTACAACGGCAAAGCTGAATAGTTGTCATGGAGACCACACATCTCAAAAAGCCTAAAATAATTACCATTTGACCCTTTACAGAAAGTTTTGGCTTCCCTGGCCTAGAAGACAACTGTAAGAAGCGCCAACTTTTAAAGACTGAGTAGAAGAGGCTAGCACAGTAGAAACTGAGTACAAAGGGAGACTGAGAAAAAGTGGTCAGAGAGAGAGTAGAAAAAGAGGAAAATATGGGATTATGGAAGCCAAAAAAGAGGAGTTTAAAATGGTAGATGTGATTCTTTCAAAATACGCCAAGTCTCTATAAAAGGAAGACTTAAATGCACCTGCTGGATTTAGAGATATGAAAATCACATAATTGAAAATACATGGTGTGAGAAAATGGAAAATGTGAACTCTCAAGGGGATTAGTTTTTAAGGATGTAACAGAGATGGGGCAATAGCTAGAGGGGGTTGAATGGTCCAATAAGATAAATAAGCAGACTTTTGATTTATGAAGTTATTACATGTTCTCTCATCTGCACTATTACTTGCTCTTAATTATAAGGTTTGCCAAAAGAGGTCTCATAGGAATATGTTTTATTTATTCTTACAAGAAAAATATCCATCTATTCTTTTAAAATCAGATTGGAGGAAGTTAGTTTTATACCGCCTTATTGTTGACCCTTTTGATGTAACAGTAACTTCAGAGTAATGCTTTCTAATTCATATGATGCAAACTGTTGAAAGCATGTATTCACACTGGGCACGCTTGACAGAGTCCTTATCTAGTCCGACTAGAGTAAAATTTAGGAAGAAAACTAGGTAGCTGACTCATGAAAGACTCAACTGGAAAAACATATTTCTGTATGTGTGTGGCCAGAGTACAGACTGATTTTCTGAGAATTTTCAGTGATGTGATGTAACACTATCACACATTTGGGTACACAGCAGCTCTCTATTTTTAAGTAACTTATTCTCAGTTCCAAACCCGCAAGTGTATCCAGACTATTCTGACTCTGAGTATGACTCAAATATCTAATTATCCTTCAAATAATTGACATTCCAAGGTGAAATGAAAGCATTTCCCCTCTTCGTACTGATTTAAAAAGCTTAATACTTTGTTGAAAGGACTTGTAAACTAAATATTCAGGCTCAAAACCACACAAACTAATAGAAAGACACCTGGTGAGCAACAGCTTGTAATTTCGCAAGTAGGAAAGTAAAAAAACAAGGAAAGGAGGCAACCTGCAGCATATAAAACCCACTGAGGATTTTATGAAACTCAATGAAGAAATCTCCAGGGAAGTAAATACCCATTTTTGAGATTTTTAGGATCTTTAAAAGGCAAAGCAATTTAACAAACTAACAATGAATGCATTTATGCAGGGAGAAAAAAGTATCTAGAAAATGTCATTTCCTTTACAGATCTATGTTTTTCGTTTTCCACTACAGCTCCCTGAAATAAAGAAAAACAAAACAAAACAAAAAGAAAGACAATTTTTTCCTGAAAAGATTTCATCTCACATAAAACTAATTCCCAAATGTTAGATGGCTAATAAACAAACATGAGCTCAACTGGGACTAATTTTCAGCCAATTACTAATTAAGGTGAATTACATACATCTGTTTTTAAGGAAAACCATTTGTCCAAGTTAAGTAAAATATTTGCTTTTGACAGTATTTTAATTTTTCTTCTGAATAGGAACACATATTTGGTCACAGTTTCATCAACACTAACAGTCTATGAAAAGTAACACGTTGGTTAATCGTTTTAGTAGAATTATAGAAAAGACTATGATTAGATGATGATTAAATTCTGCTCTGTATTTCCCCATTGTTGTCATATAATTATATATAGCAGATTCTAGTTTTAGAACTGTAAAAACAGTTTTAAAGGATATATGTGGCTGCTGAGAGCCCCCTGCAAATACAGACTCTTGAAAGGCATGAGGGAAAATACCTTTTCCCCTTTCTTGACAGAGCAATATTCTCTAAAATAAAAGTGAATCATGATATGGTAGTTTGTAATATTCTGCCTACATCTAAAGAACTATCTGTTTTACTCATTTGTACTGAGTTTTAGGAAACCTCGATAAAATAAGTATACCTAGCATGAATATTATGGTATCAGACCCTTAATAGAAGAGCTGAAAAGTAATTGAGATTTATGTTATTAGATTCAGAAAATTGGACATATTTTATGCGCATTCATATTTATTTTGCTAAATGTTGATAAGTTGATAATAGCAAAAACGAGCAGTATATTCATTTTCTTGTCTGTAAAAACAGCTGGTTTCTGTATGTTGTTCTTAAATCATCAAATTGTTAGATAAATATCAAGGGAGTATTAGTCATTTTTAAAGAACAGCAAAAAGGGTCACTAATCCATTAAAACATAGTGATTACGGGCCAGCCTGGTGGTATAATGGTTAGGTTCATGCACTCTGCTTCGGCGGCCCATGGTTCACTGGTTTGGATCCCAGGTGTGGACCTACACACATCAAGCCATGCTGATGTGGCATCCCACACACAAAAAATAGACAAAACTGGCTGAGATGTTAGCTCAGGGAAAATCCTCCTCAAGCAAAAAGAGGAGGATTGGCAACAGGTGTTAGCCCAGGCTCAATCTTCCTCTCACACACATACACACAAAACAACAACAACAAAATACTGATTACAAAATCAAATTGCCCCAGAAACACAAAATGTAGATACATGTACTACAGCCTAAGAGTAGTTATTAGGCTGTAAAATATTTAAAAGAAAGAGGATTGTATATATTATTTGTTTTCTCATGGTGCCTGGGAGTGACTTATACAAGATGCTTACTAAATATTTAAAAATTTAATCAAAAAGAATAATTTATCACAAGTTTTAGAATCAAACAGTAGACATCTGTCTACAATGCTTGCCTGCCCAATATACAAATCATTGTGTTGAGAACAAATGTAAAACATAAAAAGACTAAAAATCTTTTCTCAACCATTAGCCAATATGAGATTAGGCACGATGCAAATACCAATTTCCATTATCGATTGTAATGTAAGTAAGACCTCACCTAAATACTGAAAAATATTATAAGAAATGTTACTCTGACATTTTCAAATATGGCAAAAGTGTATAGAAAAGGAGAGTTGGTTCAACTACATTCAAAAATTTGGATGCTGGGCAAACGTAAAATGGAAAGTATTTTGATAGTAAGCTCTCTGAGAATAACTAGATGTAATTGTTTAAATTTAAAAAAAGGGGAATTTAATTAACTCTCAAAAGTAGCTCTAAACTGACCATATCTCTGACTATCTGAAGTACTTTCTCAAGGGAAATGTGAAAGTCCCATTTCACCGGTCATTTAACAGAGCAATAGAAAATATAACATAGAAAACAATTGTGTATTAGCAAAAACAGACAAGGTGACCTAATTCGCCTTTAAAACTTCCCTACATTCCATTTAGAATGAATGAGTTTCATTGCACAACATCTAGATGCACGGATGAGGTTTCAAGCAAATTTACTTTCTCAGATGACTGAAAAGAATATCACTGAGCAACAGAACACACCTGTGCTTGACAGACAAATTTACTTTTACGGTGACATCACAGGGTGGAACTAAACAGCACCTCTTCAGGTAAATTTATTGAACATAAATGAAGTGATATTATGAGCTCTTTTAAGTTTGCTCAGAGTGAAGTAATTCTAACCCAGAAATATCCACGAGTAACTGGATAAAATCAAATTTCTAAAACTGCACTGCTAAAGACAAAGTTTTAAATCGAACTGACTCAACCAAGGCATGGCAACAGAAAGTCACAAAGTCTCTTTTATTAGTAGGGTATCTGGAACATATTTGTTTGTGTTTTCTTTAGATTTTTGGTAGTGTAGACTTTTTTTTTTAGTGGGACATAGAGCAGCAGAGAGAAAGTGGTCAGTGTCAATTACTAAATATAAAAAATGATAATTTAATAAGTAAATACCAAAAATCAAAGTCAATACCTTTTAAGTGAGGGCAGAAGGAAAAAAAAAACCTTCCAAAACATGCCACATAACTATTTCCTCAGTGCATTTCTTTAGTCATTCCAGATCCAAAATATACATTCTCAAAGTCAGCTTAAAAGGGACCCAATGGACTGTAGAAGTCTGTCCTACTGCCTAGAATAAACACATAAATCAAATACTGAGCAACCACAACTTTCAAGTTAAATTTTGCTATAAATAACTGTATATTACCATCATTTTCCATCTCTGTCAAATACTGATAAAGATTCACTCTTTAAATCACGATAATTTCCCCTATGCTGTCAGCAAAGAGATTTAATATGGTGATTAAAAAAATAGAGACTAGTATGTGCTCCTTCTAAGACCTGTGTATTTTATGTAAAGCTGTAAAAACTATTATATATTTTCTTTAATTGTACTTAAAAAATATCAACTTATTGAAATATAATAGCCAAACAAAATCGAAAATTCAGTAATTTATGCAAACTATGTAGACTCCAAAATATATCAGATACAAAAAACATATAAATATGAGCCAATTTTATTAAATAAGTCTTTTATGTTAGAAATTTAACTGGTATACTTTTTGGAAATTATTTGTATTCATCAACCTAGCTTTGATTTAATTTTAGCTAATATAAATTCCATTACCAAAGTCTAATGAGCCCTGATTTCTCTGGGGAAAAGACTGTGCTGGTAAGAGATTGTCCTAACTTGTGACAAAATTGTCAAATATTAGTGTAATCAATAACATCACCTAATATTTAATAAGAATTATTATAAACAAGTGGCACTGGTATAATATTTCTGTATTAACTGTCCAACTTATTCTCACCAAGAGCCTTACGAGGTCACCCACCTATTACAGTTGAGGAAGCTGGGGCTCAGCAGTTAAACCATTGCTTCAGGCCTTTCTAGGTGAGACAGCTGTGATTCAAACCCAGTCGATCTCAAAACCTCTGTGGGTGTGGTTTGTTTGTTTTCATAAGACCCCAGGATGGGTTAAGGCAGCTATTTCGCTTGGCAAACCAAATCCAGTGCAATAGGGTCAGGGTGTAGTTAGATGGAAAGAGAGAATCTGGGAAACGTCAACGCAGCATTCCCCGCTCGGAGTGTCAACGGAAAATTATATTACATCTATCTTCTCAAGGTATAAAGGAAGATTACGTTTCTGTTAAAGGCAGCTATCAGATAACTTTAAAGAAGTCAGAAAACTATAGCTATTATCCGAAAAAAATGTCAAAAGAATGTTTTAAAAAACAGTAACCAGGCATCTTAACTAAAACACTGAAAGATTTTAAACTGCATCTAATTATATCTCGATATGTAATAATACAACTCCCATGAATATGAGAAGTACATATTGTTTGATCATGATTTAATCACTAAGAGACACAGGGAACAGTCTTGAAATGGTAGGCACGTAAAATTGAGATGGACACAAAATGTAGGTTATTGCAAGAAAAAGGTAGATCACACTCACTTAAGGACAGAAACACTAAAATTTTACTTTGAAAATCTTTTTTTCTTTTGGTTTAAATTATGATGAACCTAAAGCAATACTAATGATGGTACATATAATTCCTAAAATCAACTGTTTTCTTCTAAGAGCTTTGGAGCCTTCAAAAATCCAAATTTACAAAGATTAAGTTTTTTAAAAGACAAGTTTATATAGGAAAATATTCTCCAAGGCATTTAACTATCTTTTATATTCAATAAAAACATTTTCAGAAACTGATTACTATTTCATTAGGAAAGATAACAGGAAACCAATATTTTAAATCATTAGAAAACAGCAAACACCATATAAATCAGATTTTATATAAATTCTGGATTTTAAACACTTTTTATTTGACTATGCAACTAGTTTTCAGGGCTTTTTTGCCTGTGATGCAATTTGCTTAATTTTTAATAAAAAGAATTTCTTTCTATCTTGTATTAGCATTATATAAGAAAAGCTCACATATATTTGTTAAATGAAATTGAATATTTCTTTTACCTTTGGTTTTTGAAGTAAAAGAAAACATGTACAGATACAAAATTATTTGGCTTTTCCTCCTCCTGAAGAAAATTTGAATTAATAGACCTTAGTGAATTTATTTCTGGAAGAAGATTAATTTTGATCTTGAAAATTTACGTTAATATTTTGATCTTATCTGGGTATAAAACACCCAAGGATTACAAAAACATAGTGTCCATGAACCAGAAAGTATCTAAATCTTAAAAACAGTATTTTAGTATTAACTGCCTAGGACTTCAAATAGAAATGTTTTTATTGTAGACTCTTTCAGGTATTCGCATTTTTTTTTTTTTTTTTTGGTTAGGAAGATTGGCCCTGAGCTAACATCCATTGCCAATCTTCCTCTTTTTTGTTTCGCTTGACGAAGATCATTGCTGAGTTAACATCTGTGCCAATCTTCCTCTCTTTCTTACGTGGGATGCCTCCACAGCGTGGTTTGATGCCGGGTTTTGGGTCCTGGGATCTGAACTTGCAAATCCCAGGCCACAGAAGCAGAGTGCACAACTTAACCACTATGCCACCGGGCCAGCCCTTGTGCATCATTTTATATAGTGAGATTAAGTTTCAAATATCTTTTCTTGCTTTCAACTCTCCTTTCTGTCACTACAAGTAGATACTCTAATATTGGCAGTTATAATTTGGTTGATTAAAAAAAGGAAAAAGAGCAAGAAAATTAGAGAATTCAAAGACTTATAGGAACAACAAGAGCACGTGAGGATGAACAAGGAAGCTGAATTTCATTTGCTGGATTTTGTACTAGTGAAAAATTCAATCTTCACACCAAAGAATGCAAGAATTAGACACAAGGGGCTCGTGTTTTGGAAGCTACAGCCCACTGTTTTTCTGCTAGCTCTGCTCCAGCTGTTTTCCCCTGGGTTAACCACTGCACAGGAATGTGGCAGCTTGCTGTGGTGTTACTTAAGCCCTATCTCCCTGGAAAACAGGCCTGAAGCTTTTCTTATCAGTATAAAGATATGTTGTTTCCCTCTATGAAGCTTAATTCTAATCAAGTTTCTAAGGTATCTTTACCTAATAAAGAAATATGCCTATCTTTAAGGAATCAGACAAAAGGATAAAAACTGGTTTCTCATTCCCAGAACTTTTTTTTCCTAGTTTTGGCTTAGCCTGAAAAGCTCCTCTCCTACTCTCATAAATAAATGCTTCTCTTTTCACCTGGTCTTGCTGAGCTCTTATCTCTTAGAACATTGTATATAATATTTCAAATTGTGAGGTGTATCTTAAAAACTTCTCTCTTCTCTCCACCCAGGCTTTCAACTTCATAAACACAGGCCACGCTCTTTAGATAGTGGCATCTCTAGCTTAATACTGTATACAGTATGAACTTCATGATTGTATGCCTATGACCATTACTGTTGGCATTTTATAGTGATTTTTTCAGTTATTCCTTTCTTCTTGATTCTTCTACAAACTTTTGGAAAGTCTTTAGACTTTCCGGATCCACTAAAATTTAGGATTTGGAGAATCATGAAAATCATCTTTCCAGATGATGAGACTGATTTGCCCAAAGTTAAACTGCTAGTAGCAGTAAAGCCAAGTCTGGAACGTAAAGTTCCCCAATCACGGAACTTGGATAGTCTTTCTCTTCTACCTCTAAAATCTACCGAGAATGAATCAATATATTCTCAAATCCTATGCTATTTATATTAATACAGCTGTATAATGAACCGTTGTACATATGTAGCTATATTTACCGCATATAAGAGAAGATGTAGAAATGCCATCCTTTATTTGCCAACTAATCAATTCTAAGGGGATGACCAAAAATAGAATAAAAGCTGGTTATTAGGGAAGAAAGCAAGAGCCCAGTTAATTCAATTACGTATAGAGTCATAATAGGACCAGAAACAATTTTAAATTGATGCCACTGCTGCTGGGATTGTAAATTGGTGCAGCCACTATTGAAATAGTTTGGAGGTTCCTCAAAAAATTAAAAATAGAACTACTGGATGATCTAGAAATCCCACTTTGGGGAATACATCCAAAGGAAATGGAAACTAACTTGAAAAGATACATGCACCTCCATGTTTATAGCAGCATTATTTACAATAGCCAAGAAATGGAAACAACCTAGGCATCCACTGATGGATGAATGGTTAAAGAAGTTGTGATGTATACGTACTATGGAATATTATTCAGCCATAACAAAATGAGAAAATCCTACCATTTGCAATAATATGGATGGTCCTTGAAGGCATTATGCTAAGTGAAATAAGTCAGACAGAAAAAGACAAGTACTATATGTTCTCATTTATATGTGAAATCTAAAAGACAAAAACAAAAACCCACCAAACTCACAGAAAAAGAGATTAGATTTGTGTTTACCAATGGCAGGGGATTGGGAGGGGGGAATGGGAGAAAGATGGTCAAAAGGTACAAACTTCCAGTTATAAGATAAATAAGTACTAGAAATATAATGTACAAGATGACTACAGTTAACACTGCTGTATGATACATGGGAATCTTGTTAGGAGAACAGATCCTAAGAGTTCTCATTACAAAGAGAAACTATTTTTCTTTTCTTTTTATTGTATCTATTTGAGATGATGAATGTTAACTAAATTTACTTTGGTAATCATTTCACAATATATGTAAGTCAAACACCATGTTGTATACCTTAAACAGTGATGCATATCAATTATTTCTCAATAGAATTGGAAAAAAAATTGATGTGAATTGTCTGCAATTTGGCACCTTTGTTAATAGACTGATATGAGTCTGATTCCAAGCTCTGTTAGTTACTAGTATACAAACTTGAACAATTTACTCAATTTCTAATTTTCTTAATTAATAAAATGAGCATATTGGTTATTTCATAGTACTACTGTAAGAATTGTTGGGCAACTGTTTAAAATATTAAATAATGTACCTGGCTTATAATAGAAATAAATAATAATTAGATTCAGCCATTCTCAACCCCAAACCAATATATTGTTGACCTAGAGATTCTTATAATGTTCCTAATCTAATCATAGGCTGGCTATAGAGCTTGGAGCAAGAATAAAGCTAAACATGAGGACTAAAAAAATAAAAATAAAAATAAAATAAAGGTGAGGGCTAACTGATTATAGGACTTAAAATTAGAATATGTTAAAACAGGCAGCCAATAATATCACAGAGATTGTAAACCACTCCAACTAAGGGACTTAATTCAAGGCAGTAATAGAACATAATCATTCAATTCACTTTTAAACGATGCTTACTTTGAAACAGGCATTATATCATGTATAGGAAACGTAAAACATAATTCCTATCAGCAGAAAAACTATTTTCTTGTAAGGGAACATTTATAAACACAATTACGTGTGTCAGGTCTGTAACAGAGCATAAAAGGCAAAAGAGGTGTGAGGAAAGTCTTCCCAGAAGAGGTGATGTTTACGCCGGGTCTTGGAGAATGAGTAGGAGTTTACCAGGTGTTTAGGAAGGAAGCGCATTTCATACAGAAGGGAAAGCAT
Source organism: Equus quagga (assembly GCF_021613505.1). NCBI lineage: Eukaryota > Metazoa > Chordata > Mammalia > Perissodactyla > Equidae > Equus > Equus quagga. The sequence goes on from NC_060269.1 coordinate 83,732,542, forward strand.
GGGCAAAGACTCTGAGATGGCAGGCTCAGAAAATAGGAAGAAATTCCTATACAAGAGCATAGGATAGGGCATACCTAGTGGGCAATGGTCATTAATGAGGTCAGAGAGAAACTTCACATCTAGACTTACAAGTGCAATCGGGTTTGGACTCGAGATTCTTGTTAGCAGAGTTATGTGGAGGCAGTTTATCAGAAGAATAACAGAGCCAAACTGGATTTCAGCAGATAACTGACGTCAGACTCATCATCTGTACTGATTGAGGAAAGTGGCAGACAGCTCAGTTAGGAGATAGTTCAACAATACAGGAGGAAAATGAATGTACCACTTCAAGCTGTGGCACATAAAAGCTCTCACTAGAAGAGAAATCTATAGGATTTGGTGGCTTATAGGCTGAGATATGAGAGTAAGAAAGAGACCTGTATTACGGAGATTTTTTAATCTTTTTTTAAAAATTAAGGTCATAATAGTTTATAACTTTGTGAAATTTCAGGTGTACAGTATTATATTTGTTAGTCATCATATAAATGTGCATCTTCACCCCTTATGCCCATCCCCCAACTCCTTCCCTTCTGGAAACCACTAATCTGTTCTCTTCGTCCATTTGTTTACCTTCCACATATGTACACTGAGACTTTTTAGCTGGGGAGGTTGGTTAGATGATGATATTATTATCCACAACTGGAAATACAGGAGCAAGAGGAATTGTATGGAAGTGAGCAGATATCAATTCAGGTTTGTCTATGTAGAAAACTGGAAATAAGGTTCTGAAGATCAAGGATGGAAAATGGAAACAGATTTTTGAGTTTTCACTAGAGAGTATTTAAACCAAAATAATTGAATAGGTAACCCAGGAAGAGTGTTTAGAGATCAGACAAAGAAGAGGTCCATTACAGACCATTAACATTCAAGGAATAAAATAGGAAAAGAGGTCAACGAAGAAGATGGAAAAAAGAGTGACCAATGAGCTTGGCTGGACAGTCTGGACAGGAGAAAATTTCAAGAAATAGGGAGTGATTTCCATTTCAAATGCTATCTTGGCCAACATTGTCTTAGGCTTAAATTAATGATAGCTCATTCAGAAAGGCCCAAAACTCATATGTGAAAAGAAAAATAATACTTGCAAAACAAAACATAAAGAAATTAAGTCAATAGATTTTTTTCACTATATTCCAAGAAAGAAAAAGACTCCTTGGTATAAAAAATGAATCCTGCAGTGCTTCTATCTCTAACCTGCAGAGAGGAATTAGTTTGCATCTACCTGCTTTTCATGACTACAATTTAGTTTTACAGTTACCATTTCATTCTCCTTGCTGCAATAAGCCATTCGTTCATTGTGCTTTCCAGTAGACAGTTATGTTTCAGAGGGCTTTTCCTGTTCTTGAGGGTAAAAAGCTTGTGGGTGGTGAACAACAAGGGTGAAAATTCAGGCAAATGTGTACTCTTCCATCACATGAATTGTGCCAATTTCCCTTTTTCACTATGCTTGTTTTGTAAACTCTTAATACTCAATGCTCTACCCTGCTCTTACTAACTAACACAAGTATTATCATAACCATATTTTTCACAACTGATCCTTTCGTCAGTTTTTTCTTTTTTCATTACTAGTTTATTAGGTGATGAAGTTTTTGCTTAGGGATGTTTTTCAAGTCCGTTATTGTGTAGGTATAAATTTGATATATATTAGATATTGACAGCAATAGACGGGAAACTTTAGGGGAACAAAAGAGAAAAGTAGAGACAGAGAGGAAATTGAACTTTTATTTTTCACCTGAGTCAAGCCTATTAAGTGAAAAGAATCAATTTCTAGGGTGCTCTTCAGATTCTTAAAATGATGTCAGTGATTATAATTATGCTAAAACTACTTTTAATGTTTCATATTCCTTCTCCCACCACAAGGTAAAAACTTAATCATACATTTTTACTCACTTATCTATTTTAATAAACATTGCCTTTAGACCATTTGCTTCTTCTTTCCTTTGCACCCAAGGGTTCTTTTAAGATATAGTATACCGATACCTTTCATAAAAGAAGATGACACCTTTGATCCATCATTAAAGAGAAAAGCCTTCTTTTGTGCTTTTAAAATAAATTTGATGAATTTCTTATTAATTCATTCATATGTAAGAGGAAATACACCAAATATTCAGAATTCCATCATAAACGAGACCTGGTCCTGAAGGAGCTTGGGGTTGGAAGGAAGCCAGCAAAAAGCTGGAACTATGATGCTTAATGACAACGTCAGTAAAACCAACCAAGAACCAACAGACTAAGATTCTGATGACATTAATATTCACAAGCCCTTTCAGGTGACAGAAAATTCCATGCTATCTATATAATATAATCTACAAACTAATTTATTTATGTAAATTCCATATGAAAACAGATACCTATATTCTTAGCATTTTTCAAATAGTAATTATGATTACAACATATTATAATCAATAAATTTAATACCATAATTGTTATATGTAATACGTAATAATTAAATTTTACAGTATACTAGCATTATAATAATAATTATGATATTAATAATAAAACAAATATGAAAAGTAATAGCTAGCCTTTATTAGAGGCTTATTTTGTGCCCAGCATTACCATCTCAGGTAACATAGGTTATCTCATATAATATTACCTTAACCTATGACAGAAGCAGTATTAATGTCTCATCTTATGTAAGAGGAAAATGGAGCTTTGAGATGTTTAAACCACTAACAAGTGTTGGTACACAAATTCTTATCCAAGACGATGTGATTTCAAAGTTCATGCCATAACCACTGCACCACACATTTTTAATGTACACTTTTCACATCGAAGAAGATCTAGTTTTTAAATAACGTAAGAGTTAAGATGATTTTAATTTTTCCTGGATCCATCTGTCATTGGTAGAATAGAGATGTTCTGAGATAATTAAACATTAATGAAATGTAAATTATCTTTTGGTCCCAAAGCATTAGTCCAAGAGTTATAACTCCTCAACATCTGCTATGGTTTGATAAAAGTGCTATCAACAGCGTCTCAATATCAAAATCACTATTTTAAGCCTGATTCTGGTAATGCCAAAAACTAATAACATTAAGCATCATAATTACCACTTAGTGCCATTAGATTATTTTTCTCAATATTATTTGGTAAAATCAACCTTAGTTAGAAGTAAAGAATTTGTAATAGACTTCATACAATAATGTATTAACACCACTCTGAAAATATCTCATTAATTATAGTATTAATAATACTTTGGAAACATATCCTTGTTTTTATCCTTTTTGTTTATCCTCATTGTTTTATCCTTTTATCCAAACAAGTCTGTAATTGTTTGGGGGATGATACATTACAAACATCAAGTTTCAAACTGTGACAACATAATCAAATTCTACGAAGTTCTAAAATGACTACTGTTTAACATAACTTATTGTTAATAAACTATACTATCTTAGATTTTTTCTAACAGTTTTATAACAACAGCATTAGAACGATAACAGCAATATTAAAATGTATTTATTTACTTCTGTTATTTTCCACCCTTGCTTTGCTGTAAGCTTCATGAAAGTGCAGATCTGGTCTGATTTTTTAAAAGCTATCTTATCAAGAGCTAGAAAGAGTGGCTGGCACACAGAAGGCAGAACAAATGAACAGACTGTAGAAGTTATCTCCAAAGTGTTACTGAAATCCAAAACAGAAAAAAAAAATTCAATATAAACAGAAAAATGAACAGATCAAAACGTTTTCACCACAAACAAAGTATAAATTGTATCCATGCCTTTAAGTAAATATTTCAAAAAAGAATTCTACTGATCATCCTCCCTTAGTATAAAGATGTAGTATTCAACGGAAATAAATTTCCTCTTTTGTAGCTCAGATATTGTCTGCTATGCAAATGTCTTTGACCAAAGATCATAAAATGTGCAAACGAATAGAAATGCATCCCACTTATATGCCCTAACAGAAATTGTTAGCCTTATGAGTTTACAAGGTAAATATGATATTAAAAATATATAAATGATTTTCATATGGCAAAAATATAACATCTAAAAATGATACAAATTAGAAAAGTTTAAGATTAAGATGAGATTTTTCTATCCTAACACCTTAAATCAAAAAATGCTTGGACAAAGCCAAGCGTTCATTAATATTTTCTACTCAGGACTTATTACAGTTACTGTGTTATTACAAAGTGAAAGGCACTTCCCCCTCTCAAGTATATATAGATGCCTCAGTGGAAGCACTTACTGATCATTATGGACACTTACTTGAGTTCATGACAGTTATCTTGTGGTTAATGGACTGATTATGAAACTTCAATTATTACCAAAGCTGCTTAAAGCTCTATTGTTAATATCCTAATAGAAAATAATGGATTTCAAATTTTTATGTGATGAGGTTCAGATGTCAAGACTTGTTTTCAACTGTACATTTCAAACACCTAATCTGTACTCTCTATTAATAAATTACATGCTCAGTTATTAGGATGATTTGTCGGAAATAATTACCAAAACTCTTCATAAATCTACCTTGGGAATTAAATTAATTCTCCACCCATTAGGTAGCAAAGCCAAACTTTTGGAAACTCTGTGGTAAAATCTATTTTTAAATGTTTTAGTTTCATGAGTTAACCCCATTTAAAAAGCAGAAAACCATATCATCAGAGAAAACAAGAAGGTTAGTTAATTATAATTTAATTTACATATCAATAGAGGCGATATATAAATTGAGGTGCTTAAAACTACTTCCCTCATTCATATCCCCCTCCTTTCTTTTTTTTTTTTTGTCTATCACTATTGTAGGAAGATGTTGACTTCACTTTAACAAGCATTTACCAATTATGATAGACAGCCTGGTGTCATGAAAACAGCATTAGTTTTGGAGTGAGGTAAAAATCAAAGCTAACTTATAGCCAAGTTGATTAATCTGATTCTCAGATCCTCATTCATAATTATTACAATATTACAATATTATAATACATACTTCATAAAAATACTATAATCTAAGTGGCTAACTTACATAAAAGTGCTAGCTTAGTGCTAGCATAAGGATTCCTTTGCTGGCTCTCTCTCTCTCTAACATGCCTCCTCTACACATCCAAGTTTTTTATAGGGCTTAGTTCTGTCTCCTTTCTGGTCCCTCAATACACTCTTCCTTTAATGATATCATCGTTACATAGCTTTAAATCTATTTGCAGAAGACTCCCAAACGCATGTCTCTTGATTAGATTGGTTTAAACTTGTATATTCAATTTGTTGACACTTCTACTTGAATATTTTATGTCTAAAACTCCAATTCCTGGTCAATATCCCTACCCTATTCTGTTGATAAAATAATTTTTCGTATGGCAGTTCATAGCACTATCATCTTCCCAGTTACACAAGTCAAATCAAGATACACAAGAGTGACTGTGACACTTCAAGTCAACCTATTCATCCAAACTATTATCAAGACCTGTTAATTATACCTTCAAAAAGAATCTGCATCCACACTAAATGAGCCAATTTATGGATGAAATAACGTTGTTTTTCCCACCCCCATTTCTGCTCTTTCCCCTTCAAACCCCCATCAAAGCCTACACACATTCTCCCATCCATAGTCTACCAATAAGGCACTTCAGCAACCAGAATATTTTTTTTCAAATACAAATCTGATCACAACTGTGATATTGTGAATTCTATAAGAAATACATATTTGGTCTTCATTCATCCGCATTTCTGGCACAGAGCTCCTAAAACTCTTGGTAGTTCCCAAGTATGAGGGAAAGCCCCTCTACAACCCCAACACCCCTGTGCAATATTGGAAATTGGTCTCAGAACCTTTAACAACAATCTGCTTCCCATTTCAAAGGCTCCTCATTTGCCTGAAATAAAAGACAAATTCTATAACATGACTAAATATATGGCATGATCATTTAGCTGCCAAAAAATTTAATGGATATCCAAACCATCTCTCCACACTTTTCACTATATTCTCTGCCCCAGAAAGCTGAATTGTATAGACTAATCAATGGATTCTCATGCCCTTTCCTTTGATAGTGTACCAGCAATGGAGAGCCAGTCCCATTAGGAGATTGGAGGGCAGGAGGTAAATGTGATCAGGGATTTATTTTTCCGGCCCCCTCTCTTTGGGTTTGCTCTAGCTGGCTGTGTCCCTTGACTGAAGGCCACTGCTCTCATAAGGAGGTCAGCCCTACATGATCCTCTCCTTCCCAGTTTCTGCAATCTGTTTCCCCCCTTTGGTCTTGGGGTAGTAATAGCTCCAGCACTGCTCACCCCAAATTCTTAGATCATTCCTTAAGTAACGCCTATATCCAGCCTACACCTTTGCAATTAGTCTCTTTGTAAATAAACCCCCATTTAAATACCCTAAGTCTTAGCATGCCATCTGTTTTCTCTTTAGATCTAAGTAATACACAAAATAAGAGTTTTTAGTCTGTTTCTCAGTTCCAAGAATCCCGGCCTTCTCATATACAATTTCTTCCGCCTAGAACTCTTCCTTCACTAATCACCTGGCTGACTCCCCATCATAATTCAAGTCTCAGTTTAAATATCATTTCTTCAGAAAGGGCCTTTACACAGTCCAAAAGAGGTCTTATATTTTATAGTATCTTATAATACTTGTTCTTTTTGTTCTTGGTACTCACAATTTTGAATTATATATGCAAGTTATGTTTGTATATTAATCACTCAACTCTAGGCTCCACAAAGGGAGGAGCCATTTCAGTTTTATTAACTGGAAAACAGAGTGTTTGGCACTGTAGGCACTTGTTAAATATTTACTGAGAGAAAAGATCAATTCGACCGGTGTTCTTTCTGTTACATGGTTGAGTACAAATTATTTGTCAGCTATGGACTTTACAGAGGCAGCAGACTGTAGGGGCTAAAAGCATGGTTTCTGGAGCCAGATCCTCTGGGTTTGAATTCTAATCTTGCAATATACTATTTTTTATCTTAATCAAGTTTCTCACTCTCTTTCTGTCTCAGTTTTCCCCCCACTTGTTTAAAGTGGATAATAATAGAACCTATCACATATATTTGTTGTGAGACTTGAGTAAGTTAACATCTATAAAGTGCTCTGATTTATGGGTCTGGAATTCACAAGTGCTATTTAAGTATTATTGTAATTATTACTATTATTTTGTTGGGCAAATGGTACAGAAGACAAAGGAGAAACAATGAAAACTCTAAGAAGAGTTCTCAGTTGAATGAGAGAAGAAAGGTATATATAAAAATAATTTCATCAATAGATCACCACTAAACTAGTGGTGATGTGACAATACATAAAAATAAAGGAATATAAAGCTCTCAAAAGTATTCAAATTTATTAAGAAAATCTTCGTGATTCATTACATGGGGCATGTAAACATTGTGGGCATCACAAGCCAGGCAAGACAGTCTTTACGCAGTAGCAAATCTAACCATAGCATCACCAGATACTATAATCAACAAGGATTTTAAATATCGCATAAACCTGATTTTTCAAAAAAAATTTCTACTTTGTATTTGCCTCTTTTCTTGTATGGATATACGTATAAGTGTAGAAATTAACTATGAATTATATATTCATGTAAAATATATAGTCATATATTTACATATGTATATAGATGATTACGAAGGTTTGAAATGTTTTCTGAACTATATCCCCTAATCATTCTATAGCTATAATCGATCAAAAATATTATCTGAGTTATATCTTAATTCATTCTATATCTGTAGTCCATAGTTACTAAAATAAACACACGATTGAAAATAGTTTGATTAATTACACCTAAAATACAGAGATCAAAGACATGCCTTTATCAAATTGATCTTTAATCATTGAAAATAGAATATAAAATTTCACCAGAAAATATGTCATCTTAATTCATCATTCATGCAGCAGATTAATCTCATCAAATTCAAGACGTGTATGACTACAAAGAATCCATTATTTAAGAAGCCCCAAGTTGCTACTCCACTCCTGAAACCTTTTCATGCTCTCCTCTGAAATTCCAATCAGTTATCTGCAAATCTCAACCTCTCTTTTGTAACTTTTCTTCTCTATTAACTCCGGCTGAAACCTGGTTCTCGAAGCTTCCCCATGGCTTTCTCAAGTGGCAGCTGCTTCTCTCCCATTCCTCCATTTTCCCTGAGCATGTAGGCAGCGTAAGTACCCATCTTAACTCCTGCTTGATTCTTTTGGATCATTCTCTCTCCTGCCTCTGTAATCTGCTCCTAGCCTCAAATCTCATCAAATACACCAACTACTGCCCCTCATCTTTGCAGTCATCTACCACACCTCGCACGCCTTCTCACGTTTTGAATATTTTCTTTCCTGATTTACTCTAATTCTCTCCCATGCCTCTCTAGTTCTTGAACCCAGTCTCCTCAAATGATCTTTTCACCCACAAAATCTCAGTCATTCCTCCCCATGGTCATGCACTTTTCATTCATCTGTTCAACAAAGATTTATTGTTCAGCTTCTCTGAATTCATCAGGTAATGTTTTAGGCACTAGGGGGGAGGGAACAAAAAAAAAATCTCTACCCTAATGAATCTTGAGTTCTAGTGGGGAGAAAAAGACAAAATAATATAAAATCAGTCAAATCTGGACCTTTCCTTTGATAATAACTGCAATGCATCCAATATCACAATCTCTGACATCCCAACCTTCAAATACTCTGAGTACACAGATGGCAACAATTTTTCCACCCTGCAGAGACCATCGATTGACAATTGTATTTTGTTGTTTCAGTATTCCTCACCCTCCTCTTTACCCTGCATAAATTGTATGGCTCATCAGTTATTGGTGAACAATAAATATGTTATTTATCTGAAATAAAATATGGTTTATACATATAAATTATTTTTGTGACTACCAATCTTGAAGTATTAATTTTTCTGCTATATTAACTTATTACAATTAATAGTAGTTTACAATTAATCAAAGTATACATTCTAAACCTTGATTAGGAATTATCAAGTATAAATGCATAATTTTATTGGACTACATCACAGTATAAGATATATAGGCAATTTTACGTTTTCTTTTTTCCAATTTTGTTTTTTGATTAGCGTGTATATCAATGGATTGATATTATTACTAAAATTAGCCTGAGTTCAATATCATTTCTATTCCTCATTATCCTTTTCATAGATGTAAGAATAAATAAGTAAAGGGATGGAAAGAGATTTGTTACAGGAATGTCTGTCAGTTTACTGAAGTCCTAAGAATGCCAAAATCATATAATAATATATCACCAAATGCAATTACTAATTATCTAACAATTGTTAAATTGATTAGGTCCTTGCTTTTGATAAAAGCGAAGAATCTGGAAACCATTTGATTTGCAAAAAGCTTTGTTATTGAGATGTTGAGTCATTCACTTTCTTAACTCAAATGAAATATTTTAAATTTTTCTTTCTGTTTTGAGTCAGAGGTTTCTTCTAGGGCAGCACACAAGAGTGGATCCAGAAGGGGTGTGAGGTGAGTGGTAGAGACAATGAAAGGAGAGGTGAGAAGGAAGAGCCTGTATAGCAGCTTCACTCTCAGGCAGGTGAATTTCAGGGTAGAACACCATAAAGAAGAGGATTTTGAAAGGGAATTTTTAAAAATGATCTGTGACCACAACCCATCGGAAAGTTTACCTATTTCCCAGTTTGCAGATCCCATCCTAGGTCACTGCATGCATTTCCCCTCAAGCCTCTAATACTTTCTTGCTTATCCTCATGCTCAGCTGATTATCTTGCTTCCTTTTCACTGAGAAAACAGAATATGCAAAGAGCAACAAAAAACTCCACAAACCCCACAACCACATTCTTACACTTAATGAGCATATGTTTCCATGTATTTGCTTTTCTCTTTGTCCTAAGGATACTGCCTACTCTTCCACGTTAGACCATCCCCTCCAATGGTGAACCAGATTCCCTCAAAGAATTCTTCTCTCAGCAACTATTTTCTTTCTCTCTCCCATATCGCTTTTTCTCTTTTCATTTTATTACTCGCAGCAGCCTCCAAACATGCTTAAAAAATTCCTTGCACCCCAATTCTCCCTCAAGCTATTGACTGATTTTTCTCTTCTGCTTTACAAAAGACCTGTTTGAAAGAGTTTCCTATACTCACAATCTCCAATTCCTCTTGGTCCATTCTCTCTGAAGTCATCTAACGGCACTTCAACATTCACCACAGCATTGAAACTGCTGTTGTTCAAGTTACTCATGACTTCCGTCTTCATCTTACAATGTCTCTCAGCAACATTTGCCACAGCTGATTACTCTCTCACGCAAGAAACACTTTCCTGTTTCACCTCCAGGATGTGAAAACCACTTCAAGGACCACTCTCCTGGTTTTTCTTCTTCCTCATTAGCTATTCTTTCTCAGTCTCTTTGGTGGTTTGTCCTCATCTCTTTGACCTCTTCATACTGCAATAATTTAGGATTTGGTCCTTGGACCTCAATGTTTTCAGCCTCCTCTCCCCACATCAATTGCCCTTGTCTGTCTGGTCACTGCTGTTCTGGGCCAGTATCCTGCTGCTGAGATGGCCATGACTCGTTGCCTAGTCTCTCTCAGCACCATCAGGGCCCGGTGGCTTTCTGTGCCGACTGCACCTCAGCTCTGCTCTTGCTGGCTCTGTGAATTCTCCAGAGATATTGCTACAACTTCCATTATTACCCCAGCTATGGGATATTGTCAGAGAGCAGGTGTTCAAGGCCGTTCACGACCGTCGTACAGCCCAGGCTTTTGATCTCCTATAATTCCCCAAATCATCTTTTCCTCATTGTTGGAATAAGAATACTCCATGGGATGAAAGAGGGCATAAGAAAACACTTAATGTCAACAGAAGAGTGTCATGGGAAAGCTGGAAAAGACAACATTGAAGTCCAGGACTAGCCTTGATAGAATTTCTCATTATTCTGTCTCATGTGTGATTAAGCTAGATGAAATTGATGTTCAAAAGGTTAAAAAAAAAGGCAAGATAAATAAAAATTAATAGTTGGTACTCTCAATATCATTAGTTTAAGTGAGGGTAACCTGGAAGAGAGAATTATCAGTTACTAAATATCAAAAAGTTTATTTAAAATAAACCTATTTCATCCTAGAATACAAAAATACTTTAATCTATTTTGGCTATTTAGAGACCATTGAATACTTTTATTGATTTCAATCTCATTTCAAGGAAGGCTAAATAGTAATAAATACCTAAAAGAATACAGTAAGCATAAAGTTCTAAAATGTATGGCATTATTGGTAATGCAATATTTTGCTGCATATCCTAGGATATATTTATTCCACTTCAGTTACTTTTGCCTGCATTTGTCCTTTAAGACCTCCTTCAATATCACACATTATGTTCCAGTGTGAATAAGCACATCTAAAGGAGAAATGTTTAAATTCTAGCATACTGTGAGATTAATAAACCATGAAAATCTGACATTACTACAGATGCAGGGCATTAATTGCCTTTAGATACAGATTTAATCTCTATGTCTCATAAAATTTAGATATGATTTTTGAGATAGCAAGACAATTGCGATAAAATTGTCTCTATACTCAATGTACATATTAATAGTCATAACATTAATACTCAGTTCTATAAAGCATATATTTTAAATATTCATGTATCTTAATCAATGTTAGGCTAGTCCACCCAACTATCATTAATGAAGGTAGCAAAATTTCCCCCATTACACGGCCAGTCAGCATCCTGCTGTAATTTAGGATAGAACTGGAACTAATAAATGAGAAAAGCAATCAGGAAATAATCATGGTAATAATGCTCAAGTACAATCATCAAGAAATCAGTGGTCAGAAAGAAGGCAAAATAAAAACATTATAAAATTGTTCTTAATCAAAGATTTACTCTTTCAGGTTAAAGATGGTGCTAGGCTTGAGACAAATCAAATTACAAATAGTCCTGATAATTTACAAAAGCCTGCAGTTGTAGTTAGGGGAAAAGATCACTCAAGTCCTCGTCTTACTCAGGAGCGCTCTCTTATGTCTGACGCACAGTTGGTGAATGACTTGGCATATTTCAGACAGTTGTTTTTAAAGGATATATAAGAATGCGTTATTCTTGCTATTATTTGGTGTTTCTTCCTTGACCTAGATGTTGTAGAGAATTAAGTTCTCCTGGAATATTATTAATTAACAAAAGAACTTATACCTTTATACATCTAAATCTTGTAGAAAGGCAATGTGGAGTAAGCTTGGCCTTTTGTTTAGATGTAAGGGTAAATAATTAGCTGCTTTACTCTGTCACTAAAGTATATCACTATTATACAATTTTTCACAGACATATAAACACCCATACACTCATGCACATATGTATATACAAACATGAAATGGTGAAACACATAACTCTCAAACTCTTCCACAATCGGGATTCATAGCAGAGGTTTATTTCTGTGCATATGTCAAATACATATATACACACATATATATGTATACACACATATATGTACACACATATCTGTATACACACATATACATAAAATATTTTAAAATGCAAACTTTCTTTAAAAAGTAATACATCATATAAATATATGTTAATCATAATAAGATTGTTTAGCAAACATCAAGAAATCATATACTTAAAAATTACTTATGGTATTTAATATTGGATAATCAACTGCTAAGATAAAGTCATTTCTACAGACAATGAGCATAAGTGTTTAATTTTGTTAAAATCAGTTTTATGTTTTAAAAATATGAAATTATTAATTATAATTAGATTAGATCACTCTGCTACCTGTAGTGAAAGTGCAATATTGTCTCCATTGCATCTGATACTGTTGTAGAACTAATTCATGAGGGTAGCAATCAAGAAATAATTGTCTAAAATATCCAATTGCCATCCCCTAGATGTCTTATAATATACTGAAGCTCAGAAAAGAGAATTTTCAATAAGAGAACGTAAGGAAACATTTAGCATATGCTCCTTCCTTGAGGGAGGGAAGGCCCAAAGGTTATATTACAAAGAAAGTTGAGAGATCTCCTATGTTGAGAAAAGATCTAAATGATTCCAAATGTAAGAGGAAGGGATCTACAATGAGCAAGATAGCATAGTGAGTTTCATCTAGAATAAAAGTTAAAAAAAAAAAAACAACAGTGTGTGAGGTCTAACTAAAGGAAAAAAACAGCAAAAGAACAACTTCAATTTTAACAAACAAAACTGCTGAATATCATTGATAAGGTACAGATCTCTAAATACAGATAAGACAAGATAGAGACATGATAGATAGATGGATAGATAGACGGAATCTTGTTCCTCCTTGCTTAGATATTATCAGGGAGCCCCTGGATAACTTCATTCTTCTCCTCATGGTGTATTCCTTCTATTTCCCAGGACAACCACTTTTCTGAGAGGCCATTTCAGTGTCTTCCACTGTGACAGATTTTCCTTAAATCCTAAAAACACTTTTGCATCCATTCCTTTCTTAGTCACCCAATCCAAAGATAATCAATTAAATATATTAAGTACCAACAATACAAATAAAATGAAATTCACACATAAATTAACATATAAGCCCTAATTTGTTTCTACACAGACATCATATTATCTATTACATTCACTCCATTCTTTATTTTCAGGGTTCTTTTTATGTTTTAGCTTAAGCAAGTTACCTTATATCTACGTAAAATAAAATTGACTACATTTTTTCTCAATGAGTTGTCAATATTTGTTTTAGAAAAGGGAAATCAGGGGCCGGCCGGGTGGTGCAGCAGTTAAGTTTGCACGTTCTGCTTCTCGGCGGCTTGGGGTTCACCGGTTTGGATCCTGGCTGCAGATATGGCACTGCTGGTCAGGCTATGCTGTGGCAGGCGTCCTACATATAAAGTAGAGGAAGATGGGCACAGATGTTAGCTCAGGGCCAGTATTCCTCAGCAAAAAGAGGAGATGTTAGCTCAGGACTAATCTTCCTCAAAAGAAAAAAGGGAAATCATATTTTAAAAGCAGGTTTTCTGAGGAAGGAAAGCTGCCACAACTACAGATAATCCTAACCAGACATTGAAAATTATCCTTGACATCAGTTCCTGGCTTTCACAAGCAGAGGCCCTGCAGAGAAGTGGCCAGATGGAGGAACAGTCATACCTTAATTAGGAAATGATATTAACGGATATACACAAAAATATGTCTTATATGTCTTTCTCTTTTCTATTTTTGGGAAAGAGAAGAATGTAGCAATTCTCCATGCAGAAAAAACAAACTAAAAAATTTCAGAGATTAACAATCACAGTTTGAAATTAGACAAACATTTTTCTTCAAATAACGTGTGGACAGTAGAAAGTCCTCTATCAGTCTCGATAATGTGCCCCTTTCTTTCATTTAGGTTTTTTATTCTTTTTTTTTTTTTCCATTTTTAAGGGACAAAGGAAGGAGGTAAGGAATAATGGTAGAAGTTACAATATGTCTATTTTTTTCAGCTTTGTTCTGAGTTATTATGATTTTATTGCTTTAGGATACAGGTTAGAGATAATCGCTACTGTTTTAGCAAACAGCAATCAATGTAAAGAACAAAACTAGTGTGTTCTCTCACGCTTGCATTTTATTTCTATGTACAAATCCACATTCCTTCACGCTTCATTTAATTCTTCAACTTTCCCTGTTAAATGTCAAAATTGTGCAAAAAATATAAGCACTAAAATCATGAAATAACTACTTAAAGATTTTATTTAACAGACAAGAGAACTGAAAAGAGAGTGTATCAACCAAACCTACCCATCTACCTGTTAGGAGCAGAACCAAATTATTGCTATACAAGCTACAAAAGAATATCTAACATCCAAAAGGAGAGGCAACTCGAGCGAAATACAGAATTCAGAACATAAAGAGAATTTAACAATGCTTGTTATTCTTTGGGTTCATATTTAAATACTGAGAAGTATTTAATTTACATACATTTAAAAAATTGTGAGTTGAAATGTAAGCCAAGCACAATGGTACTTAATAAATCTCTAAAAACAGAAATAAGAAAAATACAAGTAGTTTTCATTTTACTTATTTTTTACTAGAATTTTGTTTATGACATGAAAAAAATATTTTCTAAACTCTTTTTTTCTAACCATAAAGCAACTAAGTAGAAGAAAACTCTGATAAATGATGCTTTCTAATGATCAGCGGCTTGCTTTAGACTGATGCTATCTTTTTAGGAATACACACATATACATATATATAATCTCTATAAAGTTATATACATGTAAAATCACCCAAAGCACTAAAATCACACTGTAAATTTTCTAAGTAAAGGCTTGAAGCAAGTGAGATAGATAATGATAATAGTGGTCAAGGGACACTTTGATATAAATGACATAATTCTGCAATAGATGAAGAACAGAAATTTTCAAAGTTATTGAGTGCAAGAAGTGGCAGGTATTAATTAAGCAAGATTTGTTTGAAACTAGAAAGCTATTTGCACAACCTCATGATATATAGCAGAATGCCCATAGCTAAGATTGTACAACTTAATCCACAGAAAATCAGAGACATTAAATTTTGGCATCAGTACCAAATCTGAAACTTTTAAAAAGAATTTTCGCATTTTTTCTAGTCATTCACACAGAGATCCATGGCTATTACAAGAACGTATCAGATTATGCGAGGCTTCCTTCAAAATGAACTGCAATACATTTGCATTAACAGCAATAAATATTATTTGAATATGATTATAAGATCAAAAAAATCCTTTCATAGTAAAATAGAGAAATCATATTATTGTTTAATTTTAATATATATTGAATTGACAATTGATACAACTTAGAAAACAGATTTATAGAAATCTTAAAGACATAAACACAATTTCAATAACAATATGAGGATCTTTTTCTCTTATATCTAAAACTCCAGGATAAAGCAGTCAGGAAAAAAAGAAAGAGAACATTGATGTTTTCACAAGACTAACCTCATACTGAGCAGGCATTTAAAGACATGCTCTGCAGTGGTGAGCACAGAATAATACATCATGTGACTAATTCTAAATGTGTTAGCCCTCATACCTAAATTTTAGGGTATTCACACAACAGTGGAAGGTAATTAATTGTATAAAGTAATAAAACCTTAAACTTGGAAAACTATGTATAGATTTTATTTCTGATAGGCCATGACATTTTAATTTAAAAGTTATAATCCAGAAAGAAATTTTTGGGATGAGAGTTGCTTCTATTTTTTTATTCCATTAGATCATACCATACAGGGTTTAAGAATAAAAACTGATGAGAAACATTATCGCATACATCTTTTGAGAACAAAATAATTTCAAATAATTTTAACAGAATATTTATTCAGCTCCTTCTATGTGCAAAGTGCTGTGCTACTTAGAGAACAGAGACTTTTAAAAACTCTAAAATTATTCATCCTCAGCTTTCAAAATGTTATATTTTGTTTTATACTTTATATATTATGAAACATTCTGCTTAACATATGGTACATTCTTGTGCCTGAGATTGTTCAAACAAACTTAAGGAATTTTCTAAGATAAATATGTAGTTCCTCTGTCATTAGTTACTATTAGTAATTATATTAATCAATTGAAAGTTGATAAATTTGGTAAATTGAAGTTTATTCCTATAAAGCAATTTGAGATTTTTTTCTACAAAAAATTAAGTTTGGGTAAATTAGTGAGGTATTATTTTGTAAAAATATTTAGGTAAACATATAACTGGATTTTTATTATTTCTTTCCTTCTACTAACTTTGGGTAGTTCCTTTAGGTATAAAGTTAGATCGTTTGAGATTTTTCTTGTTTCTTGAGGTAGGCCTGTATTGCTATAAACTTCCCTCTTAGAACTGCTTTTCCTACATACCATAGATTTTGGAAAATTGTGTTTTCATTTTCATTTGTCTCAAAGTATTTTTTGATTTCTTCCTTGACCCACTGGTTGTTTAGTTGCATATGGTTTAGCCTCCACGTGTTTGTGTTTTTTCCAGTTTTCTTCTTATAATTGATTTCTACTTTCATACCATTGTGGTCAGAAAAGATGCTTGATATTTCAAACTTCTTTTGTTTTGTTTTGTTTTGTTTTTGAGGAAGATTAGCCCTGAGCTAACTACTGCCAGTCCTCCTCTTTTTACTGAGGAAGACTGGTCCTGAGCTAACATCTGTGCCCATCTTCCTCTACTCTATATGTGGGACGCCTACCACAGCATGGCATGCCAAGCAGTGCCACGTCTGCACCTGGGATCCGAACCAGCAAACCCCGGGCTGCTGAGAAGCGGAACGTGCGAACTTAACCGCTGTGCCACTGGGTCAGCCCCCTCAAACTTCTTAAATGTATTAAGGCTTGTTTTGTGGCCTAACATGTGATCTATCCTGGAAAATGTTCTATGTGCATTTGAAAAGAATGTGTATTCTGTTGTTTTTGGACGGAATGTTCTATATTATCTATTAAGTCCATCTGGTCTAATGTGTTGTTCAAGGTCAATGTTTCTTTATTGATATTCTGTCTGGATAACCTATCCATTGATGTAGGTGGGGTGTTAAAGTCCCCTACTATTATTGTGTTACTGTCTATTTATACTTTTACATCTGTTAATATTTGCTTTATGTATTTAGGTGCTCCTATGTTAGGTGCATAGATATTTACAAGTGTTATATACGCTTGTTGGATTGTTCCTTTTATCATTATGTAATGCCCTTCTTTATCTCTTGTTATAGTCTTTGTTTTAAAGTCTACTTTGTCTAATAATAGTGTTGCTACCCCAGCTTTCTTTTCTTAAATGTAAGATCTAAAAGCATAAAACTCTTAGAAGAAAACATAGGCAGTAAACTCTTTGACATCAATTCTTTTTTGATATGTCTCCTCAGGCAAGGGCAACAAAGGCAAAAATGAACAAATGGGACTACATCAAACTAAAAAGCTTTTGAAGAGTGAAGGAAACCATCAACAAAACAAGAAAGCAACCTCCTGAATGGGAGAATATATTTGCAAATGATATATCTGATAAGGACTTAATATCCAAAATATATAAAGAACTCATACAACTCAAAATCAAAAACAACCAAATAACCTGATTAAAAAATGGGCAGAGACTTGGAAGCAACCTAGGTGCCCATCAAGTGACGAATGGATAAAGAAGATGCGGTATATATACACAATGGATACTACTCAGTCATAAGAAATGATTACATCCGACCATTTGTGACAACATGGATGGACAATGAGGGCATTATGCTAAATGAAATAAGTTAGAAAGAGAAAGTCAAATACCATATGATCTCACTCATAAGTAGAAGATAAAAACAATGACAAACAAACACGTAGAAACAGAGATTGGATTAGTGGTTACCAGAGGGGAAGAGGGGAGGGAGGAGAGCAAAAGGGATGATTAGACACATATGTGCTGACTGACAGATTGTAATTAGTCTTTGGCTGGTGAATATGATGTAATCTACACAGAAATTGAAATATACAACGATGTACACCTGATATTTACATAATGTTATAAACCACTGTTACTGCAATAAAAAAACAATTTTAATAAAAAAGGTCACCCCTTTTCTCCTCTAACTTACAGTTTTATCACTCTGCTAAATTTTTATCAATAGTCTAGGACAGTGAAATAAATTACAAATCTGCTTTATCTTATCCACATGACTTGCATTTACAAGTTTGGATCTTTCCAGTTTTGAAATACTATGAATAAAGCTGTTAAGAACATTCCAAAAAAAAAAAAAAAAAACAGCAGAGGACTTGAATAGACATTTTTCTTTTCTTTATTACAGATTGGCACGTGAGCTAACATCTGTTGCCAATCTTCTTTTTTTTTCTTCTCCCCAAAGCCCTCCCAGTACATAGTTGTATATTCTAGTTGTAGGTCCCACTGGTTGTGTGACATTTTTCCAAAAAGGCATACTAAGGACCAACACGTACATGAAAAGGTGCCCAACATCACTAATTAACAGGAGAAATCAAAACCACAAGGAGACATCACCTTACACCTGTCAGAATGGCTATTATCAAAAAGAAAAAAAATAAGTGTTGGCAAAGACGTGGAGAAAAGGGAACCCTTGTGCACTGTTGCTGGGAATGTGAATTAGTGCAACCACTATGGAAAACAGTATGGAGGTTCCTTTAAAAAAATTTAAAAAGAACTACCCATATGACCTAGCAATCATGATCTATGATCTAAATACCACTTCTTGGTATTTATCTGAAGAAAATAAAAACACTAATTTGAAAAGATATATGCACTTTTATGTTCACTGCAGCATTATTTACAACAGCAAAAATATAGAAGCATCCATCAGTAGATGAATGGATAAAGAAGACAGACAGTTATTAGGCTTATCAGGTTGATCATTCTGTAATGTAAATACATGTCAAATCACTGGGTTGTACACCCGAAACAAATATAGTATTGTATGTCAACTTTACTTGAATTAAAAAAAATAGAATAAAGGGGCTGGCCTGGTGATGTAGTGGTCAAGTTCACACTCTCCGCTTCCACAGCATGGGGTTCACGGGTTCAGATCCCAGATGTGGACCTACACACCACCCATCAAGCCATACTGTGGCAGCATCCCATATACAAAATAGAGGAAGACTGGCAACAGATGTTAGCTCAGGGCCAATCTTCCTCACCAAAAAAATAAAAAAACAATAAAAAATATAAAACTAGAGGCTATCTATATCTCATTGGAAAGGTTCAAAATATATTTAGAAAAAGGTTTTCTTAATTCTGTTTCTTCCCTTTGCTAGGCTATTTTTAAAAATAGATTTGCAATGTTTTCCCAAACAACACACTACAGCTTAGAAACACATGCCAAGTAGGTACATCTCCTATACCTCTGAAATAGTTGCTTCTTCCAAAGTCACAGAGCAGTATTTTCCAATGGCATTTTCCCATTGTGAACTTAGAGAATAGTAGCTCAATTGTCACAGAAAGTATTAAAGTGCATCTAAAGGGCAATCTGGTTGTTATCAACAGTCCAAAGCAAAAAGAAAGGAGTAGAGGCAAATGAGAAGCAACTATTTTTAAGTCAAATGACGCAATTTACTTGCTAAAACATAATCCTCTAAATTCAGCAGTGTTTGCGACCCCTGGATTAACACAGTCATTTTATATCAAAAGATATTAATATCATTAATTACCAGGATCTAAGGTTTTTATTTCATTTTAAAGATGAGAAATTTAAGTATGCAATAACTAGCTACTCAGCCAACATTCTATTATTACGAAATCTTTTTTTTTTTCCAAGTGAAAATTCTATGAATATCAAGTGCATTTATCACCATCACCAAGAATAAAATGATTTAAAAGTGAACTTTTAATGAAGGTCAGAAAAGGTACAAAGCAATAAACTCCTCCTCAATATTTAACTTGTTTTCCTTTTATATTAGTCCCTACGAAGAAAGAACTATTTTATCTATTGAAATTGAGAAAAGTGAAAACACTTGATAAAGTTACACCTATAACTGTTTGCTCCATATATTCCTTTTTTGCAAACTGAGAGATAACTGACATATAACACTGCATCAATTTCAGGTGTACAACAAAATCATTCAATATTTGTATACACTGTGAAATGATCATCACAGGAAGTCTAGTTAACGTCCCTCACTGCACAGAGTTCACATATACATTCTTTCGTATTTATCATACTCAACTACTGACATGATTTTATTTTTTGTTTGCTTTTAGGCAAAATTTGATATCATTTCCTTTGTTTCCCAATTATTGTCACTATACATATTTTACTTATAAATTCATAAAACTCTGAAACAATGCAAGGCTGCTATTAATTTCCTATGATTGGTCAGATTTTAGAAGTCATATAAGACATTCTCTCCAAAATACATCTTCACATCTTACGATAAAAACATTTATTTGCTGATTTATTTGTTGGCTTGATCATTTGTTTGCTTTGTTTGTCAGTGCTTTTCTTTAAAATCTACATTTATCTATGCTCTAGCACTATTTCCAGGTAAAGTGACATCAACATTAATTAAAACAAAAGATATGGAGCAAGTACACAGACTTCTACTCTACTTTCTCCTCATTATACAAATCATACATACACGCCCATTTCACAACATGGTGGGATAATTCAAACCCAGACCAACTATCTGGGACTTCATAACAATATTAGAAAGGAGCAAGTCAGAATCACTCTACTGTGCGATGAATTTATAGAGAAGTTTTCTAGCATGTAAAAAGAGAGAGGATTAATGTCGCCTTTAAACATCAAGATTACAAACTTAAAAAGGGCCAAAACGAAACAGAAGAGACCATTTATAGGAAAGCAGTGTTACATGTAGTACTTTTAAATTTCTTGTCTTCTTTGTACTTTGTGACATTGCAATTTTAAATCTGACTGTTCTTACATATGACTAATTTGGCCCCCCGCCTTTCTGGCTTTCCAGGAAATAAACCTGTCCTCAGCTGCTTTCTGAATTAACCCCGAGTGAGGTACTATTGATGGCTTGCTTGTAGGAAGAGTCCAAATATTCCTTTTAGAGAGTGCCCTAAAACCTCAAAATGTGATGGAACATGAAAAGTCATCATTTTATCAATCTTTTTTTCTTGCTTATAGCTGTCATTAAGATCTGACAAAAATTCTTCTGCTGCTGGGCTTATGACATCACTTTGATTAGTTTGTTAGAAAAGGGATTGGAACAACTTTAGCATGGTCAGAACTGGTTATCAAGACATACAACCTTAAGTAAATAAATGCAGTGAAAAAAATAAAGGCAAGATCATTACGTAGTTTGCATACACCAACATGAATCCAAAACCACGTTCAAAACCAAGAAACAAGCCTGAGAAGGGAAATGAAGAGTTTGATTCAAGCACTATTAACTGGATGTCCCACATTTCATCACACAGGACAGTTTTTTGCTAAGTACGTAATCAAAGAAATTTAAACAGGCAGTAAATAGGATAAGTTTGAGCAGTAGGGAAGACAACATTTCATGTTTGGAGACATGAAATAAATTTCCCTGTAGTTTTTGAGTAAGAATCAAGTGCTTTTTCACTAGGGAATTCAGCAGACGTAGATTTAGTACATGTACCTTGCACACAGTAGGCACATAAAACACAGTATCAAATTGACGTTGTGGAACCAGGACATGGATTCAGCCATAGGGTAATAAGACCTTAAAATCTGATACTAACATGTATATTTCAAAGCTAATTTTAGTTTTAGAAACATAGGATTTATGTATTGATAAAGGATTTCCTAATTAATTAGGGCTTTACTAGTTATATAATACTTGACTCATCAATTGCAGAAAGACTCTTGAATACTTATCATTAGAGTTAAATAAATGTAAAAATTTTTAATGTAAAAAAACTTTTTAAATAAAATTTTAGGAGAAAATGATGCCTAATTTTAATCTTTGTCTTGATTTCTCCTCTATTTAAAGACCATAAGTGACACTACTATTTATTACATGTGACCTGTAAAACAAAACAAGACTTGGAAGTATTTGACACATATAAATAATTTTTATCTATTTTAATTCCTTTTGTGATGTGAATATGAAGAATTTCAGAATATGAGGCAAGATAGCATTTTATGGAAAACATTAATCCTTTGTTACAGAAAAGACAAGACTTAGGATTTTTATCATCTAAAATTTATTGCACCTGTCTACATTGAAATAATATTAAACCAGACAATTGTTGATGGAATAATCACACCAAGTCATTGATTTGAATTGAAAGTAGTAACGCTTCATAACTTTTACTTCAAATCTGTGTTATATATCAGGTTTTATCAGTATGTTCTCAACATAAACCTTATTAAAAATGCTAATATTCTGAATATTATAAGACCTTTGTAAATGATGGTGTTTCAGCTGTTTTTATTGTCTATTAATAAAATCAAAATATACATTAATGCTCAGTTAGAGAAAGTATATTAAAACTCAAGAATGGTATATGTGCTAGATGGTAACTGTTGTTTACAGATACTATCTCTTTTCCTTCCCTCCCCTCCCTCACTACAGCTTTCCTATGAATAGAGTCAATTTTCTGACTCCATCGAGTTTGGACTTATCCATGAGACACACTGTAACCAGTGGAATGTAGGCAGAAGCATCAGAATGCTAGTTTTTAACGTATCCTTTAAAAGACATTTCATGATTCCAACTCACCCTCGTCCTCCTGCATCCCTCCAAGAGGAGAGCACGCCCTGAGCAGCTGCTGGTGCCAGAATGAGGAGACAGGTATACCAGACCTGAATCTAACCCTTAGCCAAAGCCAAGTTAAGCCACTTTAGCCTGACTGCAGAAAGCAAAGCAAAATCATAGTGGATCCTAAGTCCAATGAGCTGGGAGACGGGCAGTTTGTTCTGAACCATTAGTGTAGCAAATATGACTAATACAATGACTTGTGTTTTTCTCTGGCTTTATCCTGATTTTCCCTTTCTAAGTTATCAGAACATTGCACATATTTGTGAAGTGCTACTTCTAAGCTGTTGTGGAATACAGCATGGTTAAGAAAAAAACCCTACATTTTAAATTAAGCATTAAGTATCTTTCATGATTAAACAATCCATTGCCACAAAAATGCTACAAAACTTCCCCCAAATAGTTCGTGAATGCAAATAATTTAAGAAAATAGAAAAAAATCTGTGTCTAGAGTAGGTGGGTAATGTGTTTTCACTCTTAGTTATGAGGAGGATGTCTTCATATACCCAATATACATTTATATTGATTGATGGTTCTCGCTGGCTTGGTCTTCATAGTATAAGGTAGGAATTATTTCACAGTTAAATACAAACAGTCTTCTCTTTGCATGGTACCAGATTATGTGAAACTCATACATAGCAGAACCATGATCTCACTTTTGTGCAGTTCTGTGGTAAGTGAAACTTAATCAAAGCAAGGACATGGTTCTAATATGCACGGGTTTTGGTTAACACAGTACCATGCAAAATGAAGACTGCTTGTATGGTTAAACATTTTTCAGTTAGTAAAAAACAACTTTGCAATATTAATTTTATTTTTATCATTTCAATATTGTTGCTTTAGAAATCATAATAAATAATGATTCATGCTGGTCTTCCTTCCGTTCTGTGTATTTGATTGGCTCTTATTTTCTTTGCGGTTTCTGTGGTTAGTTTCCATCTATTTCAAGGAAAATACTGGTTGAATTAACCATGGTTGATTTAACTTAATGGCGTTTGACTAAAATGACCAATACATTTATTCAAAGGTTAACCAGAGGACCTCATAGAAATTTGGAAAAATGGAAATCAGTAACACCTCAGTTTATGAATACAAATCAATTGTAAGAAATAGAATCTATTCACCTTTTATAAATAGTAAAATGTAGAAAATCTACTGGTAAATTTATTGCTTTCAATTCCATATTGAATGCATTTGCCTTAAATTTCAGCTCCTCAATACAAATACTATTGACCGAAATAATTTCAAGTATACATTTTTCTATTATCTACTTTTTAATAAATCTGTCACAGATCATTTTCTGAAAAGAACACAATGATGCTTTCACGCCTCTCATACTGCCCCTCAGCACTGTGACTATCACCAGAGGAACTGAGGCTGTTCTATCCAGCTTCTTTAATGTTGTGTTTTCAAGCAGCATCTATTATGCTTTTACTGGGTCACTCTGGACCTATGTTATTTAAACTATGTTCCATCAGTATTGTTAAAGTTACATCATGAAATAGGTCCCATTTATTGTTTGAGAAGTTTCTGTTTATTTTTAAACTCTGAGCATATAACCACATTAAAACATTTTTGCGAAAGATATTATTTGAATGAATCCATTTCCTGAGGGGAAAAAAAAACATGAATTGATCTTAATTTTAATTGCATACTATCTTTCACCAGGAAAAGCAAAGGAGTTTGATTTGCCACTTCTCACATTCTATTGCACTGCTGTAGAAGCCTGATAACTATAAAACGAAATGTTTACAATCTAGAACCCAAACTGAATAACTCTGGGCTTTGTATTTAACGTCTTGGATCCTCAACCTCTACATCTGTAAAATGATGATCTCTGCCTTACATTTAGTACTGTCATTAGAAATAAATGATAATATGGTACAAACTATAAACCATTATTCATTTGTGTTATTATTATAATTACATGCTGTTTCTGTTTACGTTTTTAAGTATCCATATAAAAATTAGTGGGCATCCGTTAGCTCACACAGAATTAATTCTACAATAGGGTATTATTTATTTAAGGAAATGATTTATGTATTTGCTGGCATGAAATACATTGCCATCAGTTATTTCAGGCACTCAGTTTCCCGTAAGGATGAAGTAAAGTGGGTATCAATGCAGCTAAGCTGTAACTGCCTAGTAGATGGACAATGTCCATTTTGAAAGTAAGTAAGCACAAGTAGCCCGTCTTAATAAGCTAATTGGGGAGATCATCACCAAGCCAGCCATTAACAGTGTTTATGTTAGTCTAGTCGAATTCATAACAATACTAAACCTTTAAATTGTTCCTATTTTTTTTGAAGAAGAAGATTAGCCCTGACCTGACATGTGTGCCCACGTTCCTCTACTTTATATGGGGGCCGCCTGCCACAGCATGGCTTGCTAAGTGGTGTGTAGGTCCATACCCGGGATCCCATCTGGCGAACTCTGGGCCTCCAAAGCAGAGCACGGGAACTTAACTGCTACACCATTGGGCCAGCTCCTGTCTTAATAATTTTTAAAGCACTGTTACCTAATTACAACAACTTTTGGTTAGGTTATTGGATATTAACCATTTCAATAAGAGGTGACAAGGACTGAAAAATTTAAGTGACTTTCCCAACATAGAATGCAATTATCTAAAATTAGAGGAGGGAGTGGCACATCACATTAGTGTTCACACAAATAGTTACATCAGGGAACAACTGGACCAAGATTGTGAGAACAGAGAAGAATCAAGTCATTTTAATACTTAGAAAATTTGCAGACAGGCAAATGCTGAAACCAGATTAAGATGAAGAACTAGAAATTATGAGAGTATCTGGAAAGAATGCCAAATGAGAACAAAGAGAAACTATAGAAATGAGGTGCCCAAGCAAGGAAAACCAGGTCAGAAATCAAGACAAGGGATACAGACAGCCACAAAGCCACACTAGGAACTTGAATGGATATTTAACCCAGGAGACAGAGTTCTTGTTTATGGAAAGAACTGTTCTGTTCTTGGAGAAAGTATGCTGGAGTTGGGACCATGAGTTTAAGGCATAGGGAGCTGATTAAATGGCAGAATTTTATTTTAATTATTTGAGAAAATCAGGCAGTATTCAATAAAAATTCTAGGTGCCATTTATTGAGCACCAACTATATACTTGATACTTTGCAGCCTTTTTTAAAATCCCTCTAATGAGGCTATAAATTGAGTATAAATTTCCAAATGTGTAAATCCCTAAGATCCAGAGAAATTATGGAGCTTGCTCAAGGTTACCAAACTTTCAAGAGACAGAACAAGAATTTAGAAGGAAAGTCTAAATTGATCATTTCCCCACTTTGCCCAAGATTGGCAAAATCTCTACAAGAATGTTGACTCTCAAAACTGACTCTTTACCACTGCCCTGAATATTTCCTAAATCTGTCTTAAAAGTATAAATCTTAAAATAGCATACTGGCTATCACTTACAGCCCAAAATAAGAGGATTTTCACTTATAAGATTGAGATAAAAGATACTGGAATTCATTTTGAACACTTGAGATCATATTCCATTTCTCTATGTGGAAACATTTTCTCTTCATCTTCCCCCGGTACACTGGTGTTAATGACCCTGTGTAATATACTGAAACATGAATCAAGAGAGTATGTTCCTTGAAAGAAATAAAAGTTGAAGAATGGCTTTAGTTATCAGAGAAAACTTAATCATTGATTTTGAAAATTATCTACCCACATCATTAATTATTAATCCCAGAACTCAATAAAGTACAAGGCATTCTCATTATTCTAGTGTTTATTACCCAAGTCCTCATATTTATGATGCTGTATAGAGAAGTAAAATTTGCCATACAATGAAATATTCACAAGTGAACTGACTACTTACAAAATTAAACCTCTCTCAAACACTCTTTTCCCATTCCAATCCTCATCTTCAATACAAGAAGCTTGAAAGATGATTTTTACACTAATTGATGATTTTAAAAGGCTTTTGGGAAAGTCAATGAAATCCTGGTATATTCTTGTGAAAATGATCCTCTTAACATAATTATATACAACTGAACTGAAGGATGTCATATTTTGAGAGCTATCATTCTATTTTGTTCAAAATATTATACCTTCCCAGAAGTCGTAATTATAACCTAAATGTTGTAAAATATAAGGTAAACAAACTATCTTCATGATGTGACAGTTTTCAGCCACTTAAATCTTTTCTCACAATATCATATAAAATTTTAGACTCCACATTTACTGAATTACATTTAGAAGGCTTTTCCTTATACATATTATCTTTAATATACATGCGGCTTTTTTCACTTATACATCCTGGACTACAGAGGACTTAAATGATTATGTAGTCGAACCACTCATCATAAATTTCCTCACAAACGGTAGTTCAGGGACAAGGAACATCCTATCTCTGAAACTCTGACCTTTTCCATTTTTCATATGTGGTAAACTCTTACGGACATTTAAGTCTGTTAAAATTTCACTCCTTATGAGGAGCCTTTCTATTAACCTGTGTTGACATCTCCACTATAACCCGTATAACATTAGATTAATATTCATTGTTTCAATCATTTATTCCATACATGCTTATAGCCCCTGCTATGAGTATGGCACTATGCTAAGGCCTTCAAATGCACTGGTGAATAAGAAAAAGGTTCCCTGCATTCATCAAATTTAAAAAGTATTGTGATAAATACTCATCAAACAAATATGTAATGGAAGGGAATATTATTTACAAAAAGAGAAAATGACTGCTGTACATTGAAACTCTGAGAGAAGGCTATCTGTGGTCTCCTTAAAGTGACTTTTTTTTTAAATGAGAAGACCTTCTGGGCATGATCTAAGTGGAAAAGTTGAAGACAAAAACATTAGTTGCTCTGGGGCCAGCCCAGTGGCACAGTGGTTAAGCTCGCACTTTCAGCTTCGGCCGCCTAGGGTTTGCCAGTTTGGATCCCAGGTGCAGATATGGCACTGCTTGACAAGCCATGCTGTGGTAGGCATCCCACATATAAAATAGAGGAAGATGGGCACGGATGTTAGCTCAGGGCCAGTCTTCCTCAGCAAAAAGAGGAAGATTGGCAGCAGACGTTAGCTCAGGGCTAATCTTCCTCAAATAAAATAAAATAAAATAAAAAAGTTAGTTGCTCTGTTTTAGAAAATAACAGGAATTCTCAGTGTGTCAAGCAGTAGGAAACAGAATTTCCTATAAAGATGTATTAAAGGACTAGAACATTTATTATTTACCTAACATAAATTATGGTAGCTAAGGGTTCATTTAGCCTTCTTATCAGCTTATTGGTTTACCTGCTTAAATATTTAAATATAGTCTTACAGTCTCAAGATGGGTGCTGTAGGTCCAAGTGTACTGTCTTTAAAGACAAAACCCAAAACAGGAAGGGAGACAAGAGGACAAAAAAGAGCTCTTTATCTATGTACCAAGAGGAAAATATTTCTTAGAAGCCTTTAGTTGAATTGTGTTTCATTGTCTGTAACTGACTCACATACTCACCTGAAGATAAAAGCCTAGTGGGTAAGAGTAAGACTGCCAGGACCAGTGGAGCCTCAGACAAGACATGATTCTTCATCTGTGGCAGGCATGTTGCTGATCCCAAGCAGAAGGGATCTATTGTGAGTGTAAGGCATACAGAGGCTGAGAGTAGAAAAGTGGAGAAGGATCTTGATGGAAGGAATACTGAGGCAAAAACAGCAAGAGAGAAGCAGTCCATGTCAGGTCTTTCAGGGAACTTTAGGACACTGATGGCAGGACACTGTACATAAGAGGCTAAAAATCAGCTTATACAGATCAAGAATTTGGGCAAAATAGAATATTGGAGGAAGATATGAACAGAAGGAAAGGAATTACTGAAAATTTCCTGAGATGTGGGGGTCGGAGTGAGGACCATTGTATTTAACACAGTCCCTAGGAGTAAAGTTCTTGACGGTTTTTTTTGGATATGGAGGGAAAGTGTGACCTGCAGGACTGATGACCACAAGTGTTGATTAGGTTACATTTTTTCAAACATTCACTTATTTCTATGGTAAATAAGGTAAAGGGAAACTAGAGAATGTAGAGCACATAACAGAGACCCCTTACTTGAAGAAGTGACATTTACAAGAAGAGATGAATAGAAGCCAGCCAGTATACAAGATAAGAGGACAATTCCAGGCAAAGTAAACAATATATATTCAAGTCCTGAGTAAAAGGAGAAGGTATGTATTTGAGAACTGAAAGGTCAGTGTAGGGAGAGAGAAAGAGGGAACTGGCTTGAGATAGGTCAAAGGGAGAAGTAGAAGGGAGATAGATAATTCAAGACCCTGAAGGACAAGTTAAAAGAATTTTTAACTTGACTCTAAGAGCAATGGTTTTGAGAAGATTTCATTTTTGAAAGATCTGTGAGTTGTGAAGACTGGATTGAAGGAGGAACAAGAATAAGTGTGGAATTGCACTGTGGAGGCCACTGAGATCAGCTGAGAAGTTTGTAAGGTGGCATCTAGAGAGAACCTGATGAGAGACTTGGTATCAAGAACTGTCTCTTCTTTCAAGAATGACCAATTAGTGGACGGTAAAACCATTGACTGAGATAGCTAACATTTGAAAAGACAT
This sequence comes from Equus quagga, assembly GCF_021613505.1. Classification (NCBI taxonomy): domain Eukaryota; kingdom Metazoa; phylum Chordata; class Mammalia; order Perissodactyla; family Equidae; genus Equus; species Equus quagga. The sequence continues at coordinate 83,762,209 of NC_060269.1, forward strand.
AGGTCTCAGAAAATGTCTTTGTTTGATTGTTTATTTAAGCTACCAGAATGGTTGTTGGACAGGAAATTCACAACTAGCTGTGCAGAGTTTGCCATGCTTATGACACACCCCGGGAGAGAGGATGTGTAGAATGTTGAACACATGGGACTACAAAGATTAGTCTGGAAATATGAATCTCCCAGGATAGGCTCTTGGAATCTGTATGTTTAACCATTGCTTTAGGGAATACTATCAGCTTGGCACTAACCTTTGAGAGCCAGCATTTGGGATCCCCTATACCAACGTATAACTCTCTTTTCCAGAGTCTTCCACATTTGTGTGTGTGGTAAAATACATGTAACATAAAATTTACAATTTTAATCATTTCAAACTATGTATTTGGGTGGCATTATGTACAGTCATACTGTTGTGCAAACATTACCACCCTCCATCTCCAGAACATTTTCATTTCTCAAACTGAAACTCCATAGCCATTAAACAATAATTCCCCATTCCGCCTTCCCCCAGCCCCTGAAAACTACCATTTTCTCTCTCTCTCTATGAATTTGACTACTCTAACTATCTCATATAAGTGGAATCATACAGTATTTGTCCTTTGGTGACTGGTTTATTTCATTCAGTATAATGTCTTCAAAGTCCACCCACGTTGTAGTACGTATCAGCACTTCCCTCCTTTTGAAGGCTGAATAGTAGTCCATTGTATGTTTATACCACATTTTGTTTATCCATTCACCTGTCAGTGGACACTGGGTTGCTTCCATCTATTGGCTTGCTATTATGAATAATGCTGCTATAAACATGCTGGAGTCCCTTTTTGCAATTCTTTTGGGTATACACACAGAAGTGGAATTGCCAGATCATACGACTATTCTATATTTAATTTTTTGAGGAACCGTCATACTGTTTTCCAGTATGATACAGCGGCTGCATCATTTTTCCACACTTCCGAGGTTTCATATACCATTGAACACATAATGAAAACGTTAACTGATTCTGGCCTGAAGTTCAAGTTTTGCAACTTATCAACAAACCTTTCAGAATAAGGGTGCAAGCAGTGCAGCAAACAGTACATATGTGATCTACTTTTACTTATGATCCCCATGAGCTTTTATTTTAAAGACAGTGAAACCATAATAAACTTATTCCACAAGTTTTTGACCTATTAAACATAAACATGGTTATTTAGTTTCACATAATATCTAGGTTACATTTGTTATCATTCCATTGATTTAATGACTTAGAAGTAATATTTTTACACTTGATAAATTCCGTCTTTCAGAGTAACATATCTCATTGGATGATTTTGATATTTTTGGAAAAACTGTGTTATTACTGTAAGGTAATAGTGTTGTATATGAGAGGTGGAAATACTAACTTGTAACATAATGTACAATAACATTTATAAATTTATGTTTATATTAAATTTATATAAATTTTTAGTAATTTATAAATTTATTTTTATCATTATTAACATATAAAGTCATTTTAATAGGAAATTTTTATTGAGATTTTTGGTGATATTTTTATTTTGGGACAGAAGGAACAATCAATGCTTAATATCTATGAATTTAACAAGCCCAGTAATATCTCTATACCTTGAATTTGAAACAATGAGTTACTTTTGTGTCAAATGAATATTGAACTTACAAACTTTACACAATAGCTATTTTGACAATAGTATTCTTCCCACTGGCACAAAATAATCATAGATATATAAAATATGTACAACAAAAATGTGAAATAAGTTCCCTGAAGAAATTTCTATTCTAAATTTCTATGAGTCTGCATTTCTTTATTTTTAAGATCTTTTTGAGTTGAGTATCTGCCATTTACACTCAAAAACAGTACTGATTAATTGGAAATACACATGAGCTCTGCTCTTTTGAAATTTAAGTAATTCCTCCTGGCATTAGAGATCATCATTATCTTCACAGTGGAATGGAGGAGTAAACCGAGAACGAAACTTTGTCTCTACTGGCACAACACAGACAGACCTCCATGAACTGGTCCCTGAACTCAACCAAATTTCTGAAGATAATTGGTTAGAGAGCAGTGGAAATGCATTTAGTTGGCTTTTGAACCTCCATTTTGCTCTCAGTTCACTCCACATGGTGCACTGAAGTAGTTACAGATTACTCTCTAGGGCCTCTAGGGTCATCAAAGAACATTTAAAGCTTTGCCAGCTTTGTTAAGGAGATAAAAACTGTAAAAGATGTTGTAATATTCTGTTATAATATTCCCAATCTTATCATGATGATGGCTGAAATAAATCATTTCCAATTTCTTTCAGGGAGCTTTAATAGCTTCTAATAATTTATTTTCCCCTCCATGTCAACTACAGGTATGGGAGAAAACATGATCAATAATTGGGATAATAGTACAGTAGATTTAACACGTCATTCCTAGTAGCTGTTATTTTTCTCTTTCTAAAATAAGGAGAAAAATACTTTTTTGTGGCACATTAATCTTACAACCATAAAACCTAATCAAGTATTCAGTTTTAAATTTAAATGGTAGCCATTTACCATGCAAAAAATTTTAAACTGCCAGGTAATTAATGATGTGAAATATGTGGAAACTATATTAACTTTAAATCATAAAATTGCTGTCAGCCAGCTGCTTCCTGTTATATTTTTGACATTATCAATTTTCTGAAAGTAAACTTTCATTCATTTTTTAAATGCTTTCTAATTTGCTTCTTATTCCAATTAAACGATAAAATGTGTGCACAGTTTAATAGAATCATTTTCTTTTTTTTTAACTAAAGTGCATATTTCTCTTGAATTAGGTGAATTTCAAATGGAAAAATAGGAAGAAAAGGATTTCCTATCTAGCTTTATTATATTACCCCATTCCAAGTGGATGAACAAGTTTGAAATTACTTTCGTAGTGATATATAGTTCAATAGAAATAATACATTTAGGAGAAAAAAGAGTATAAACATATAATTGTGTGAATCTCATTAGTATGATACTGACTTTTGGCATTTATACACTTGACTTAGTCCTTGACATTATTCATTCATCTTATGATGACATGGAACAAGAAAATCAGAACATACTGAAAGAAATATGATGTGTTACTAAGGGAGAAAAAATGTTTAAATTTCTATCTGGAATGTGACAGGTTTTAGTTCAGAAGACACTAGAGTTTATAGCTTGATGTAAACATAATAGAATAGCTTCTAAAGGACAGAAATGTTTAAAAATATAAAATTATTATGAATTCATCAATATTTAATTTGTATTGCTTATTTTATCAAATTTTTGAAATTAGCAGAAAAAATGTTAGAATAGCAACTTAGAGTGTCAGAGTAAGAGATTATGGCACCTTAGAAATATTTATTTTAAGTGTTTCATTTTAAAGAGGAGATAACTCAGAAATCAAATTATTTACTTAAGATCAGACATTTAGATTATGAAAGAGCTGGGGCCATGATCCCAGTTCGCATACTTTTAGCTTACGTTCTTTATACTATGTGGTGTGGCTGTTTCTTTATTAAACTTTAAGATGTCAAATTCTTGACATTTTAGAACTTGGCTAATTTCTTGACATCCTTCATAAAAAGGGATTACAATTGAATTCACTTTAATAAAGTGTAATGAACTACTACATAAAAAGTACCACATAGCATTTTACAGGGCATGTAAATAAAAATTCAGCATCATTCTAATATTCTACAAATCCTCAAAGTGCCACACGAATTTCTTTTTCTTTCTTTCTTTTATTTTTCTTTTCTTTGCTGAGGCAGATTCACCCTGAGCTAACATCCACTGCCAATCTTCCTCTTTTTGTACGTGAGCAGCCACCACCACATGGCCACTGACAGACGAGTAGCGTAGGTCCACACCCAGGAACCAAACCCGGGCCGCTGAAGCAGAGTGCACCAAGCTTAACCACTAGGCCACCAGGGCTGGCCCAACATGAATTTTTTTATATTCAAGCATCTCAATATAGTTTAAAATCAAAGCAAATGAAAGACAAAAACTCTTTCCAGCAAGCGTAAGGAGAAAAAAACCCAGACAGCCGTATGGAGAAATTATAACTGATGTCGAATAACTAAACACACAGAAAATACAAATAAAAGTAATTGATATAAAAACACAGGACCCTTTAAAAATCTTTTCTTATACCTTAGTTTGGGTAAAAAATAAAAATCACAACCTTGTAATTGACCAAGTTAAGCTATATCTTGTCTTAAGTTAACTAAAAATAACATTTTTAAATAAAAAAAGTACAAAAGACTTTGACTTCATAATAATAATGAAGCTGACCTTTGGAACAGATTCCCTAGATTGAAAGGGATTTTAAGGATCACTGGGTCCTGTTACCTCTATGCCGCCTAAATCCACCTGCATCATTCATACAAGACAGTCATACAACAATTTCAGTGACAAGAAGCCTGCTACATCCATTGACTGTTGTAAAAATCCATCCTTATACCATAATCCATCTTTGTACATTTGTTATGCCTTTAGATCTACACAGAACCAAGAACATGACATTATTTCTGGTCCCAAATTACAGAGAAAATACTAAGCTGAATTCTGCAAAATAGTAAAAGTCATTCAAAAACAAATTCTTAAAAGAGTATCTAAAAATCGAAATTCTTTTAACAATACTTTAATTTGATGCACTGTATTATGCTATTCCTTAAAGCATGCAACATTTTAAATGGATACAGTGGTTGGAAAGAACATCTTAGGGTTTTTTTCCATCTTATACTATCTCTAAATTCATATGTGCCTCTTTACTCCTTGACAAAATATGTAATTTTAACTTTATTAATATGAAGTTAATAAAAGTTATTTTCCAAGGAAACATAAAAAAAGAGAAACTTAGAAAAAGAGTTAACAAGTAGCTAGTAAAATGAATGGTACTAAGTAGGACAGAAGCATTAAAAAAACAGTTTTCTCTTCCTGGCTCATTTGAGGAGAAATATATGCATAAATGAAGAGGTACTGATTGATTGTGATAATCAACAGCGAAGAATTTTGTTACTCAAGTTCTTCTATTTATTCTGTTGATTTGCAAATGCTAATCATCTTTTGCATTATTGGTTTATAATGACATCCACATTTTTTTAGGTTGCAAAAGCCTATAAAAAAAACTGAATATGAAGAAAAGAAATGATTGCTTAGTGTGTCAGGTTCAACATTTAGTAATTAAAGTAACTGAAAAGAAGGTATAATTTATTCTTTTTTTTAAAGGGCTAACTCTGTGTGCCTTGGTTTCCTCAAGGGTAACTTGGGGTTACTAATAGCACACAATATCAGTGGGAGGATTAAACGAGTTAATATTTAGAAAGCTTAGAGTAGTGCATGACACTTAATACGAGCTATATAAGTGCTACTGAATAAAAAATATACTATTTTAAAGAATACATTCATAGCTTCAACAAGTAATATCCAGTGCGTACAAGGTATAAAATTTTGTGCTAAACACAAGAGATTGAAAAACAAAAAAGGTTGATAGAAAATATCTGTCCTCAAAAAATACCTGTCTTCAATGTCTGGTGAGAAACAGCACAGAATACAGGCAATTACATTTTATCTATTAAGTACCATAACAAAGGCGTTCAAAGATTATAGGAGTGCATAGGAGTCAATTAGTCTACAAGTACCTTGATTTTTCCATCAATCATGGGAACTTTAATTTAAAGAGATTTGAAAATATTCATAAATGTTTATTATATATTCCTCGAAAAAGCAAAGGAAAAAGTAGGATCCTTCATATTTTACAACATGCTTGCCTAGACTTTTACTGCATAGAACTTCTCCCTGAAATTTGTGTTGCCAGTGTGTTTTACAGAGAACTATGGCTCACAAATGCAAACAGCCCTGCCCTGTCCCGGATGCAGGAGTCAGGTTTCCAGACTCCTAGGTCAGAGATTTTTCTTTTCAATCTGTATGATAAAATTATTGTTTGAATTCCATGGGACATCTTCAAATATTAATTATTCAAACATTTAGTATGCTAATATTGAAATATTAACAGTGGCTGTGCATTAATCAAACTTTATTTTGAATTTGATGGTGTCAGACAACTACAATGGTTGGTTCTACTTTGCAAATCAAAGATAAATGTATTATACTTCAAAAATAAATAAAAATTTGGGGCTGGCCCCGTGGCCGAGTGGTTAAGTTCTCGCGCTCCGCTGCAGGCGGACCAGTGTTTCGTCAGTTCGAATCCTGGGCGCGGACATGGCACTGCTCATCAAACCACGCTGAGGCAGCGTCCCACATACCACAACTAGAAGGACCCACAACGAAGAATGTACAACTATGTGCTGAGGGGCTTTGGGGAGAAAAAGGAAAAAAATAAAAAAATCTTAAAAAAAAAAAAAATAAATAAATAAATAAATAAATAAAGATTAATCAATTCTCCAGTATTTTTTGAGTATCTAATGGTTATTATTATCCTAAGTATCACAGAAGATTAAAAAAAGGCAATATTTGTTGTAAAAAAGACTCAAATATAGCAGATAAAAAAAGATAACACTTCCTTAAAAAATAAGCAGATAATCACATGTTAAGAGTAGGTAAAGTTGAGGATAAAATCATAAAATCCATAGAATATCTCATGTATTTTTACAGCCCTCCTCCCCTAATCCTAATCTCCAACTTCCTCATACAAGAGCTATTCAATCAGATGCTTTTTACTGTTTTTCTTCTTTGTGACCAGAATTATTCTACCTGTTTTACATTTAAATATTGACTACTTAAAACATCTTAGAAAGCAGACGCTATTGTCCATATTTTATCAATGAGGATACTTGATTTTAATAAAATGAATAACTTGTTCTATGTCATCCAGCTGCTAAGTAGAGATATATTAGATTTCAAAACTTCTGGTTTTTCTACTGTCTATCCCTTCTAGGGAAAAATAGGAAATGAATATTGGGTAATACGGCATTTCTTTATAGTGTTATTAAATCATTTATCCTGTTATGTACATTATATAACAAACTCAAATTAAATATTTCATTTATCTGAAAACAGAATTTTTCCCTAGGATGGTGCTATCAGGGGCAGTTGAAAGCTGGCCCCATGCGTTTCACCTGTGCACAGGAGCTAAGTTCACAACAATGGTGGCACACTGGCAGTCTCTCTCAGCGATCTGGTAAATTGTATTTAGATTGCACTATAAAGAGTACAATGGTAATGTACTGCACTGGTGAACTGAAACACTCTAATCATCTTATCAGGCTGTCCCAACTCAGCTGAAAAATAGCATTTGTGTGTTCAATATACAAAGAAGGATTGTCAAACCAGATGCAAATGTTACAATAGGATATCTTAACTTGACAGGTTGCCTGCACAAGGGACCAGGTATTATGACTCACTAAGGAGCAGTAAACAGCAGGAAGATAAAATAACAATACTCGGTCAAGGACAGTGCTTTCTCTAGGGATTTTTATTTATTTATTTGGTATTAAAATCCATTCGTTGCTGAATAACACATGAAGTCTGAAATCAATCAATTTTCTTGAGTCTTTTTTTTAATTTAATAAACCAGTGACTGATGAGACAACATATTCCATAAAGACGAATAGATACTATGAAACACAGACTCTCACAAGTGATATCAGTTGATATAGCTTAATTGATCCAACACCTAGCCTTCTCTTTCTTTCCCACCCTGGGCTGCTTCCCACACACTCAGGGCCTCACCGGCCAGAGGGTGAATGCCCCAGCCATGCCTCTAAGCTCTGTCCACTGCTACCAGTGATCAGTTGTTCTTTGCAGCCCTGTGGTCTGTGGGTAGTGCACCCCAGAAGGGAGGACTCAGGGCCATTAAGCAGGAAATTCCTAGCACTGCGGGCGGTGGAGGCATAGGCTCTTGGTTAGTGGGACCCTTGGACCTTTGGAACTCTTGAATTGTGGAAAGAGGCACAGCCAGAGAAGGGACATAACTGCACTAATGCAAGGATGGAGTTGGATAAAGATGGCCTTTATGACCCTTCTAGGCACCCCCAGAGGCCCTGTGGTTCTGGGATTCAGTGAGTTTGCAGTATGGTCAAAGGAGGCTGGGACTGAATGAATGACCAAACTGTGACACATCCATGTGATACAAGCCTGCTCACTAATGGAAGGGCAGGGACTAGTGCACACGCAACAACGTGGACAAATCTCAAAAACCTGCTGAGTGAGAGAAGGCTTGCAAAGAGCCCACCAACTCTGTGATTCCATTTATGGAATCTGTGATGCCTCAGTTTCTGATTTTTTTTTTTTTTAAGAGGAGAGTTTTAAGGCACCGAGTAGTGGAGGGTAAATTAAGGCTAGAGACCAAATACAGGAAGAAAATTATTAGTAAAGAATCATAAGAATTTATATAAGGACCTAAGGGGAATTTACTTATATGTATGTGCATTTTCAGTGAGAATCAATGACAATGAGTCCGAAAGGAATTTTGTGCAAAGTGCATTTTTATATATTTCCCACTTACATAGTTCCACTGACAATAGTCAATATTAATTAAAAGAATATCAAAACACCCCTTGACTGAACTATTACTAATTCAAAATAACATGTTAGGATTGTCATAGGATTACATTATTTTTTTACAATTACAATTAGTAATACAGATAATATTTCATCTTTATCCTTACTGAAAGTGCTTGATAACATACTGCAAGTTTTAGTTTAATAACATTTAATTTGCCGAGGTTCTGAAATACATATTGACTCAGTTCTCTTTTCACATTTCACCAGCTCCAAACACAGCACCCTACTCCCAGCTACTGCCAGCAATCACGTAGACAGTCTCACTTCAGCCACTCAACCCGTCCTCTATTTAGTAGTGTGCTGGTAAGTAGTTAACAACCAGTTCTCTGGGTGAGGGAAGAGCCCTCATTTGCAGGATTCCTAATTTCTATGGTGCAAATACCCACCATGGCTGATTTCAAGCTTCTAATGTGAGATTAGTGAACCTGTAGTTGGGAAGAAATGGTAACAGATTGGCTCTCCCAAGCTAGCTCCATCACTCCGCTGCCCCCACCACACCCAATTTCTTCTATTTGAGAAACCAGGATGAAGTTTCCAAAAGGCAAATCTGATCATGTCACCTGGGCCCTGCTTAAAAACATGTTTTTGACCTCCTTTCACTTCCGCCAGGCTTCTTTCAATTTCTGCCTGCTCCCAGACATCACAGAGTGTTAGAACTACATGTTCTCTCTGCCGTCAGGTCTTTGCTTTTTCACTTAGGTAATATCCTTCAGATCTTAGCTCAAGAGTCACTTCCTCAGGGAAGATTTCCCTCATCTCCTGGCTCTGTCAAAGCCCCGTGCTATAAGCAATTATAACATGACATACCTCTACACTACAGCCATTGTCACATCTACGATCTTGGATTTCTTGACGCAATTAATTAATTAATGTGTGTCTCCCTGACCACACACGTGAGTTTTCAAGTTTCACGTGAGGCAGCATCTGCTTTTCAACTCAAAATCTCCAGCCCTGAGACAGTGCCAAGGACAAAACAAATACTTAAGAATTACCTATTTTTGTTGGATTAAATTAGTGAATAAATGTTTACCTGAAAGCATAAATAAATATACTCCCCTGAAATTTGTAAAGGAAACTTGGGGCTCAGCTGATAATAGGATTCTTTGATGTGTTTCCAGTACAGCTACAGAGTTTGTGTAACAACTTTACAGACGACACTAGAGAGTACTTAAACATTTCCAAATTTAACATACATTATTCATTCAAGCAAAACAAAATAAAAAGAGCTAACAGAACTTTAGATGTGTGTACTTAAGTATCATTTAAGGATAAAATAGGTTACTTTTCGCCATTGTTAAAGAATAAGACTTTCTGTGCTAAGCGGCATCTGTGCCCTTTCAAAAGCAGTCCAATGAACCTTCTTCATGTCAACAAATGAAGCCCCACAAGGAGGCCTTGAAACTTGGAGGGAACGACAGCATGTTAGATTCATTTCCACAAATAGAAACAATAATCAAATATCTTCTGAAGTTTAGATGGCTCTATATAAAACAAACAAATAAAACATGGAGAGGGACAAAGAATAGAATAATTTCCCTCTCTCCCTTTCACCTCTAGATTTCTAAATTCACAATGGTCATAAAATCCCTTCATTTCAGAGACTGAGCCATAGTATGCTCAAACCAAGCATATGCATTTCAACAAACATATTTCTAATAAAAGCACCAGATGAAATCCATAAGCAATCATGGAAGCAGTATTCTTCCATTCTCTTCAGAGTTTGAATTTTATGTATATTTAGGTCCTTATTTGCACAAAATGTGATTTGAGAAATGTATGGGTTTGAGCGACATGCTGAGTGGCTAGATATGTGGGCATATTTTTAATATTAGGATTTTATAAATTTATACAGTTTCGCACTTCAAGCTTTGATCTCAACATTCTACTCTTATGATTAAATATTTGAAAATTGTATATTCTTTTGGGATCACACAAATTTTTCAATTTTTCTAGCAAATTTATCCTTTCCATGCTATTCTGAGCTACCTATCAGATGAGACTGAAAAGTAAAGTAAAATCCACACCCTTGCTTTCTGAATGAAGATAAAGTTTAAATATATCAATAAAAGAAAAGCTCTGACTCTGTCCCAGTATAGTGCTCAGAATGTAGATTTCCCTCCTAAAAGATTTAGATATTTTCTCCCTCTCACTTGCTAAACTGAAAAATGCATACTTCATTCTTAATCGGAATAATTCCTATTTTTTTCTGATTGAATATGTCTAAAAGCTGATAAATACATGAGAATATCTAAAAACAAAGTGTCAAAATTAGAATATTTATCTATCACCGGAATATGACTAAAAGTTGATAATACAAATATTTCAATCATGAAGTGTTTCCTATATTCTAAAATGATATATCTATACAAGGGTATAATTAAAACCAATATTCTGGGTTTATTTCATAAGTTTATACAATACAGCGATAAGCCTGACCTTACTTTAAACAATCATACGCCTAACCAGAATTTATACCTTACACTGAATAAACAGCATCTGTTGCCTTTATGCCATGATGTATCTTTTTAGGTGCATGTTTTGCCTCTTCACTTAGATTATAATATCCTCATATTCTTTCTTATGTGCAAACTTACATATTCTGAAGCCCATTTACGGAGATTATTGCAGTTCTTAGCAAGAGATTTGCTGAGTTCTCAATTGTATGACTCTATGAGTTCTATTTTTCAAAGACTCAATGGTTTATGAATATTTATTATGTGAAGCCTTTAAAATTAGAGGGGAAAGTTTACTTAAAGAAATAATTCCATCCTAAATTTAAAGGAAATATTAGGTACCCAAAGACAATGTCTCAACTTAAAGCATTCTAATATCTCAGGATTATATCAGTGGGTTATTATTTTTCCTAATGGAAAATCCAAAATACACAAAACTAATACCATACAGGGACTTGGTAAGTCCATCTATAAAAATGTGATATGGTTATTTACCTAATATATTTGTTGTAAGGCAAATAAAGTAACTCCCACATTAAAAAGAAAAAAACTATGGTTAAGAAAGTTTCAAAAAACCAGCCCAAGGCCTGAATTCCTAACCACCAAGTTACATGGTCTCTCAATAGCACAGCTGAATCAAACAATATGAAGTAAAATTAAGCAGGTGAGGGGCCAGCCTGGTGGCTAGTTCACATGCTCTGCTCTGGCAGCCCAGGGTTCGCTGGTTTGAATCCCAGGCACAGACCTACGCACCACTTATCAAGCCATGCTGTGGCAGGCATCCCACATATAAATAGAGGAAGATGGGCACAGGTGTTAGCTCAGGGCTAATATTCCTTAGCAAAAAGAGGAGTATTGGTGGCGGATGTTAGTGCAGCTCTAATTTTCCTCAAAAAAAGAAAATTAAGCAGGAGAAAAATCATTTAAAACAAGAAACAGGGGCCCCCCATGGCATAGTGGTTAAGTTCAGTGCACTCTGCTTTGGTGGCCCAGATTCATAGGTTCAGATCCTACGTGTGGACCTAAACCACTTGTCAGCCATGCTGTGGCAACAACCCCCACATAAAGTGGAGGAAGACTGGCACAGATGTTAGCTCAGGGCTAATCTTCCTCAAGCAAAAAAAGAGGTAGATTGGCAACAGATGTTAGCTCAAGGCTAATCTTCCTCAGCAAATAAATAAATAAACAAAACAAGAAATAAAGATGTACATAGTTATGTTTTAATGTTAATATTTCAACAGCTATAGTTTAAATATAATAAAGATTCTGACTTTTAAAACTAATGGTGATAATATTACTATCTATATTGAACTTCCATTGTTTTCCTAGCATCTATCCCTGCCTTCTTTCATCAACATCACTCATATTCCAAGTGTGGAATCACGTTTCCCCTCTCATCTTCACCCTCAGCTCCAGAGTTTGTTACGTAACCTGGTTCTAGCCAATCATATCATCAAGTACTCCTGGGCACAGCAACTGCCTCAGCACAGTTATGTCAAAGAAGCTAAGGTAGTCAAAGCCAATGACACTGAAATCCGGGGCTTTTCTGTGTTGATTAAAGGAAAAGAGAAACCATCTCTTTCCATTGGATTTGTTGTAAAGATAAAAATCTGTCCCAGTAGCTGCTGAAGGCTGTAATGTCACCATTAGAGGAACCTTCCTGAAAATGGAAACTACAAACAGGAAAGCAGAGTAAAGAGACACAGATGGAGAGAATGGCCCTTTATGACATCATTTGAGTACCAGACTCCACCATACTCGAGGAAACTTCTATCTCTAAACTTTTTAATTATATGAGCCAACAACAACCCCCACTCTTGATTTTTCTGAAACCAAATTGCATTGGAACTTCTCTCATTGGCAAACAAGAGTTTTGAATTAATCACCATGCCTTGCATTTATATTGTGTTCTTGCCATATATTCACATCTACCATTTAATTCTCAAAATAGCAGTGTGAGGTATGGAGGGCATACATAATCTCCATTAGATAGATGACCATTATTTGAATGGCTTCATTAAGATCACAATTGAATAGATACATTAGAAAAATTTTAAAAATATGAAATGTATATCCCTTCCTGGTGAGCTCAAATGGTAAGAAGAATATAAAGGGGGACATTAATCAAGTAATCAATAACTAATTGAATGTGAGATGTGAGGGAGAAAACATATCGAGATTTTAAGAAAATAAAAATAATGGTAGCTTTAAAGAAATATAGAAGTCAGAAAGAATCAAACGTTTAAAGACCCTAGAGGAATCATTAATTTGGTTTTAGATATACTTACTAAAAGATTCTGGTAGGACAACTAGTTAGACAGTCAAGTCAACAGATAAATATTAGACTTGAATTAAGAAGAGGCTTCAAGAGACATATATCTGTTAAGTCATTGGTAATGTTAATAGTTGAAGCTATGGAAAGAGTAATAGAACCAATACTTTCATGAATTTTTAGATATCAGGTCCTTTACCAATATGACTTCACATAATACTCACAATGACCCTGTAAGGATGGTGATATCACCCCAATTAACAGACAAGGAAAGGAAAGCACAAAGAGTTTAAATAAAATGTCCCCTACTTCCATCCAACATGTTACAGAGTTAAGATTTTAACCAAGGTCCCTCTGACTCAGAAAAACAAAAACAGTAACAAAATCCAAATGAATGAATGAATGGTATTGTTGAGGGAGAATGTTTAAATAAGAAGGTAGATTCAGAGAAGGCAGAGGAGTATCAGAGTGGATGTAGGGTAACAGGAAGAAAAAGAATAGCCAGTTAACAAATGCCGTCTGCTTTAATATACACCTCAGAATAAAGAAGAATGAATATTTATGAAGTAGCTGAAGACTGGAAAAAAGACAGTTTATGTAAGCAAATAACACTGTTCACCAGTTTTGAACAGTCACTGAAACATAATGAAAACAACTTAAGGTCTGATTTACAAATATATAGATAACTTATGTAAACTCATATATACACTGCAGGAAAACATATTTGAGTTTTCTAACATAATTCAATTGGCATATATGAGATGTAATTTTCCTCCTATTAGACAAAAATGGCTTTTGGAACCTAAAAATTAGACTATATTAAGACTAGTTAAATTGTTTTCACTTTTAGATTGTATTAAAACTGAATTACAATCATTACTTTCTGAATTAGTTAGTATTTCTTTTCTCTATAATGAGAAACTAATATTGAATATCTTCATGCAATCAAACATATACATCGCTCCATTTGAATTCAACATTACTGAATGTAACATTAAGAAATTTTCTAATTGATTTCACAAAGAGTATCAGACACTATCATGTTCCAGGGAACTCTGTCTTCAGGAGCTTATCCAGTAGAAAGACATCAAGAAACAAACGAGTATCATACAGTGGAATCCGACGGCGAAAAATAGTAGGTAACTCCCACCTCATTCATTGGGTGGTCAGCCAGCAATCCATGGCACCACCATCATCGCCTAGTCTCCAACCTGGGACCTTAAAGCCGGCATGGCCCGACCGTCACTAGATAATCATCAGTAGGTTTTCTCTTTTGATTTGCTTAATGCATAATTAGAAATAACCCTAGTTTATCTGATATTTCAAGTCATGTATCTGACATGTTACCACAAATTTAATACGCTTTGGTCATTATAAGAAATCTATCATTTATTCAATGTAAGATCAAATTTAAATTTAAATGAAGCTTGATTTGTTTAAATGTCAAAAAATATGGAAACAGGAAATAGTGTAAAGTTTTAATTTGGGATAATTTAATATAAAGAGTTAAAAAGAATAACTGTCATTCCTTACAAAAGTGCAAACCAACTTAAGGCTAAAAAGTTTACACTAAAAACTGATCACATTTGAGATCACCAAAGCTTATAACTATAAAATAAGCACTCCAAGAACAGTACATCCACAATCACAGGGTTACGGAGATGAAGCGTGTCAGTCTACTTAGGCATGTCCCTAAGACAAGGTAACGAAATGAAACTTGAATGGCATATAGTTCAAACACATAAAGTCAGAAGATACAGAAGTTCATTGAGGAACGTAGGAGAAACTGATTTTTTTTAATGTACAAAATTTATTTCTGTTCTCTCAATATACCAGTGTTAATACATTCATTATAAATCACAATTTCTGCGCAATCCGACTCTGATCAGTTATCTAATTAGTTTACAAAGCTCCGAAAAATCAAACGAAAACTTACTGTTTGGAAGGCTCAGGAAATTTCAGGTCTTCTCTTTTCTTCATGTCTATTGTTGGTTCCATGGGAGTGAGAACGACAGCAGCACATGACACTACAGAATGGTAGGAGTCCTCCCGGCAAACTGTTTTATTAAAAGAATTAATTGTAAATGTCAAAATTATTTATCTACTGCTCTCACTTTTCTTTTTCCTCTTTTATTTTCAGTCAAATGAAAGAGATAATTCAACTAAAACATTAATTATCATTAAATTATCCTTAATTATCATTTTCCATTCTAAGTCTTTCTGCTCACAAGCTGCATGGCCTTAGGCAATTTTTCTTTTTTTTAAGCCACACAGTGGAAAAGGTGTTGCCAACACTTTATAGGCCTTCATTTAAATAAAGCTTTTCACTGAAGAAAGAGTGCACAAATCATGCATAGTTAAATTAATCTTTGCAACATGAATACACCTGTTTAGTCAGCATCCAGATCATTAAACCAGCACCCTAAAACTGCCTGTGGTACCCCTTCCCAATCACTACTGTAGCCTCCAAACTTAGCCATTATTATCAGTTATATAATCATAGGTTAGTTTTGCCTATTTCTGACCTTTACATAGATGAGCTCATACTCTCCTGTGTGTAGATTCTTTTATGTGTGGCTTATTTCATTCAACATACATTTGTAAGGCTCATTCATGGGCAGCAGTACTTGATTCATTCTTACAGCCATGTAACTCTCCACTGAAGGAACACAACACAATATATTTATACATTTTATTGCTGACAGACACGTGGATTGTTCTTGGTCTTGGGCTATTTTAAAATGTCTATAAACTTTCTTGTACTTTTTTTTTTCAGTGCACAAATGATTTATATTGGAAAAAATATCTACAAGCTGTAATTGCTCTTAGGGTACGTTCATACGTTTTATGTTCAGATTTAGTACATATTGCCAAACAGTTTTCTGAACTGATCATACTAATTTGCACTCCCAAAACAGAATAAGAGTTTCAGTTGTTCCACAGCTATACCAACACTTGGTTTTGCCAGTTGTTTTCTTTTTAAAATTTTAATATTGTATTAATTTTCTATTGCTGCATAACAAATTAACACAAATTTAGCAACTTAACGCCCTTTTACAACGCCCTTTTATTATCTCACAGTTCTGTAAGTTAGAAGTCTAGATGGGCTCAACTGAGTTCTCTGATTAGGGTCTCACAAGGCCAGTGCCAAGTTGTCACCCAGGCTGTGCTCTTATCTAGAGGTTCTGGGGGAGGTACCCATTTCCAAGCTCATTGAGGCTGTGAGCAGAATTTAGTTCCCTGAAGCAGTAGGCCTCAGGTCTCCTTTACCTTGCTGGCTGTTGGCTAGGGACCACTCTGAGGTCCTAGAAGCAACTCACAGGTCAGTGGCCAATGGCCTGTCTATCTCAGTAACGGTGAACATCCCTCTCACTGAAGCCCTCTCATGCATCAAATCTCTCTGATTTCTTCTGAAGCTAACAGATGGGAAAAAGATCTCTGCTTTTTAAGGGCTCATGTGACTAGATTAGGCCCATAGAGATGATCTCCTTTTTAGTATCTAATTTAGTATTTAGATTTAGTGTTTTATCAAAGTCAACTGATTAGTAACCTTAATTACACCTGCAAATTCCTTTTTGCCATGTATTATAGCGTAATTACAGTACTGATGTCCTATAATCTTCCCAGTAGAAGGAATTATACAAGGGCTACAATCATGGATCATCTTAGAATTCTGCCTCCACAGCTACTCCTATAAGTGTATAGTGGTACCACATTGTAGCTTTAATTCATATTTTCCTGACAACTAATAAAATTGAATATATATATTCAGTCCTCATTTTATGTGGCTCTGATATGCACAAATCTCAGTTATATAGTTTAAATAACATCCAACATCCCAAAAATATGGTTCAAATTTCAGTTAGCACGCTATATCAACTGTGAGTAATTACATAAAGTACAAACTTTTCTACTAGCTCTTCAGTCAATAGTCACTACACAAATAAGATACGTGCATCATGATCAGTGACATACGCATCGCTTCTTTCAAAGTCTGTCAATGATTGGTCACTATGCATCTGTTAGTTTAAGCACAGACATCAGAGTGTACAGTTGCATTGCTTCCTTGTCTTCCAGTGATAAACCCACGTGACAGTTTATAACAATGGATAATCCCAGGAAGGAATTTGTCAATGGAAATGAAAGTGCAGCAGGTAAATGAAAACTGATAGTGCTGGAGTGATATTTCACTGATCTAACTAGGCATTTCAAAGACTAAGAGAGGGACAACAAATTAATCCTCTCCAATGTAGAGAAAGGCAAATACCAAAGATGACAGCACACGTCAATGAAAGAGAAGACAACAACAGCATGTAAGTCAGCCAAGAAGTGTGGGGCCATGATCTCAAAGAGACAGAGATGTAAAAATGATTCCTATGTTCTTCAGTTTTCCCCTAAAAATATTTGCTGAATTACTAATTGTTCAGGGTCAGAGTCTGACATATAAAATAGATGACCACTAAAAGCAGAGCTGAATTTAAAACAATCTTGTGGTGTTCAAGAGACAAAGATTAGTGTCCAGTATGTGTCAAGAAGGAGGAGCCCTGGTTTCCTCATCATTTCTCCAATACCATCAAACAGATTTCTCTTTCTTTTTCTTTTTTAATTTAATTTTCTCTACTTATTCCTGGCATGAGCTTTGAGTCTACGACAAACAATTCCATCACAGTTGGGAGAAGAAAACTCTAGCATATTTTAAATTTCCACTGTTAAACACTGCTAGTGAAACAGGCTAAGAAGAACATTATTGATTCACTCCTCTAGGATAACATTCACTTATTCAGTAAATATTTAGTGAACTAACTGGTATGTTCCAAGAAATATGCTTAAGAGTAGGATCCTATGGTGAACAAGAAAGAAATGTCCCTCCTCCCAAGTTTTTAATGAAGCTTTGATTTCTTCTCGAGACTTTTCTCAAGTATTTAGAGCAATAAGCTTCTGACCAGATTAGGTGAAAGCATTTACCTATATCTCTACGAGGGAAGATAGAGCTAAGTTATTTTTTGTTTTTTAGTGCTTTGCTTTTTGGTGAGGAAGATTGTCCCAGAGCTAACATCTCTTGCCAATCTTCCTCTTTTTGCTTGAGAAAGACTGGCTCTGAGCTAACATCTGTGGCAATTCTCCTTCACTTCACATGCGGGACTCTGAGACAGCATGGTTTGTTGAGCGGTATGTAGGTCCATGCCTAGTATCCAAACCCTCGAACCCTGGGCCACCAAAGCAGAGTGCAAGAATTTAACCACTACACCACCAGGCCAGCCCTGAGTTAAGTTATTTTTAAAAAGGAAAAGAAAGAAGTGGGCAGGGAAAATGCTGTAAGTGAACAAGAAAAATTTCAGCATTTGTTTACTCAAGGTAATATGAGTATCAATACTTAATTTTTATAATCTAGAGACTGGAATAATTGACTTTGCACTCAAAAGTATTGAAATTAAAAAGTAATGAATAACTAAGTCAATAAGAAAATAAGTCTCATCAATTGTTCTATGATGAAAGTGACAGTTAATGGACTGTCTAAAGATGGATGATTGGAAGTTCCATGTAAATGACTGAGCTTTTATAGTTGGCTGAAATTAAATTACACTCAAGTTTTAATATCTTTAAATTTCATTTATCAGAAGATACCAAGAATTAGTGTAATAAATGCAAGTTAGTAAATAAGTACTAGAGACATTCAAAACTTCAAAAAGAGTGAATGGAATAATAAAAAAAGAAGCACAGATTGTTCAAAACAAAAAATATGCCTAGGGTGTCCTTCATTCTGAGCTAGAAAGAAAAAAAGAAATAAAAGAAATCTTAGCAATATATCACTGAGAAGACAAAGAATTTCTGAGGGTCAACAGAGTAATGGATATTTATGTGATCATTACATTCTGACAAAGCAAAAGATACTCTTTAAAACTATGGTCAACATTTAATCCTAATTGTTAGCCAGTACAAGTCTCTGCCTTACTACTTCATTAACAAGGCATTTTGAAACATGTTAGAGATATAAGAAGAAAACAATATGCATTTTTTATGGGACAGTGTCGTTCATATTTGTTCACATTTGTAAGACTAAGCAGATATTTTTAAAAAAGAGAACTGAAGTAACATAATTTAATACGGTTTGCTAATTATATTAACTTTGTGAAACAAGAAGGCAAATTTTTCTCATAGTTGAGAAAGATTGCTTATATACTACACCATAATAAAGGTAAATGCATAAAAATTACTACAGAAGGTAAACTTTGGGCTATTTGACAACAAGTGATTTCATTTTCTTCTTTATATTTTTCAGTATTTTCCAAATTTCCTATAGTGATCTTTTCTTACTTTTGTAAACAAGAAAAATAAAACATATGTTAAAATATAATTATGAAAACAGAGCAGATGAACAGATGTGTGGAATACTGATATTGGCTTCAAAACGATGGAACTTCCTGAAATTCCTTCAGGAAAACTATTTTCATTTAAATTTATTTAAATTAATTTTCTTTAAATTTAATCAGATTAAATTTAATTTCATTTTCTGAATGTTTCCCCTTCCCACAAAGGAAAAACAAAAACCACTTTTTCAGAAGCCACTTAAGTGACTGATGTAGTTGCTTGTTCTAAAATTGTTAAAGTGATAATGCTCATTTCATGGATTCCCCTCAAATTAATGTATTTCCACACTACCAGGGCTTTTAATTGTTAATCTCAGTGATTGACTCATAGTGGCATGTTTAGCTACCATCATAATTGTAGAAACCCTGGTTCGGGGCAAGGAAGATTTCTGTACTTTCCAAATCACATCAGACACAAATGGTTCACTATTCAGACCAAAGTCTCATGATGGGAAGAACTGTGGCAGTAGGAGAAATCAGACAGTGAAACAAACAGAAACTCCAAATTTTTAATCACTCACATTATTTAACTGTATTTATAAAGCCAGCTTTAATAATTTATGGCAAATTATATTCACTTCTAAATTTTAAAAAGGTAAATTTATGGAACAGCAGATAATTATTTCATAAAGCAACTTAAAAAACATGAGACAGTGTCAAGGCATCACATATTCAAGTAACTTTCTGGCACCCAGGAGTTGAAAAATCAATATGTTTTTCACTATTACTTCGAACCAAAGTTGCACATAATAATTTGAGGCACCAACTTACAAATTTATATGCTAAATTTGCTCTTTTGTGAAAAGAATATTTGTTCAAATGTATTGCATGAAATGCAGAAGATTCCTTCACAGGCTTCTGTTACTAGGGCATGTCAGAGTAAGGCTGACTGAAAAATTAAAGTCCCCATTTCTTTCTAGACAGATGGAGCGTTTCCATCAAGATTGGGGTCACTAATCAGGGCATTCTGAGAAGGTCAAATGTAGAAAGGCTGGAAGTGCATCTAGAGGAAGTCAGTTGTCACAACCATCACTTAATACAAGAAAAATGATTCAGACATGAGAAAGTGAATTTGATTATGAGATTATACAAATAGGGGTTTAAAAATGAGGAAAAATATTTGAAAGCCACAAGAACTATTTATCCTAAAATGTTTTTCTAAGCACTACTGTCATTTGTTTCTAGGCAGTTGTAAGTATATGAACACCAAATATGATTAAACCTACTGGGACCCCTAAGTGCGAAATTTACAAACCTTGGGGCAGAGGAGAAATCATTTCCAGGTTTAAAATTGAGTAGTCTGACTTTGTCGTGTAACCTTTTATTACACCACAAAGAATATGCTATTTCATCAAATGACTCTCCATTATTACGGTAGTCTACAAAATGTTTCTTTCACACTCATAATAAACTGAGATGCAAAACCTAAACATTGAAATTTTGTTACTCTTTTTCTCCAGTTTGATATATCAAACCATTTCACTTAATTACTGCACTTCTATCTTTGTTTGGTCTTTTGATCTAAAAAGTCAATTCTAAAGCACTAAGAAACAATATACTGTAATAAATGTTCACAAAAATGCCAAAGATTTATTAGCAGAGGTATTTTTCTCTTCCATGGAAAATTAAAACATTCAAATCACTGAAGGTGTTTAGAGCACAGTTAACTTCTAAGTATCATACATAACTACATTTGAAGTCACCACCCCAATTCACCAGAATAGTTTACTATCAACGAGCAAACTGTAGGCTTAAAAGGAAAGGATTTGCTTTTGATTCGGAAGAGTGTTCACTTTCCTATCTTCCTCTCCAAATATCCAGGATCCACGTATTTACCATGGAACAACCCAGTGGTAAAGCTTAACCTGGCAAAAGGGTAACATTTGTTTAACAAATGCTTAAATAACATTATGTGGTAGTGATAGTTCTATGTACTAACTATGCATTTATAGTTACAGGATTGACTCTACCCCTCAGGAAAATTCTATAGAGTAAGTTCTACTATTATCCACACTTTACGCTGCTCAAGGTCACACAGCTTGGGAGTAGCAAAACCAGAATTCAACCAATCTGCCTATAGTCCCCATGCTATTGACCATACTTCATGTTGGTTCTCATTTAAATACAATGTATCAAGTCTTCCGAAAAGTAAATTTAATAGTTTATCTTTTTCAATTACATTTCTATTCAATAATATTCTGACATCTGAATTCTTTATCCTAAGAAAACTGTATAATCATTAAGCGATTTGCCTCAGAACATAACACAGCTTTGACTCATATAAATGCTTCAAGTTGCAAGCTCTGTCCTTCAAAATGACTTATAACAACTGTTTTCCTATTGCTCCACTGGAAAATGAGTGGCAAGTGTCAGAATGAAACCCACTATTAAGTACATTTATCCATGGCAAAGAAAGATTTATAATTTAGAAAAATATATATTTTCAAATTTACTTGTAATCAATTGCTGTTGATTTTTATTGTCCAGTATTGCTATAGGTGCTTGAGATACACTTGTGAATATAAATGACAAAAATACATGTTTTTGTGAAATGTACATCTTCTGGTGGAATCAATTCTAAAATCAAATTTACCTGTCTTTGCAGTTTTTTCTCATCAGTAAAAAATGAATAATAACAATATCTTCTTCTTGGGTTATGAGGATTAAATGAGTTAATGCATGTGAATTGCTTAAGATAATGCTGGAGAAATGGTAAGAAATTTCAAAATGTTACCAAATATCATTATTTATAACTAGTTTTGATATTTTTTGATACATCAGACCCCCATTATTTAATCAAACGCTAATCTAGATGAGCTGTGAAGATATTTTGTAGACATGATTAGAGCTCATTATAGTTAAGAGGGATTATCGAAGATAATCTGGGTGGGCCTGATCCAAGCAGCTGAAAAGTCTTAAGAGCAGTTGGGGCTTCTTGATGGAGATACAAATTTTGCCCATGTCAAAAGTTCGAGCCTGCCCTTCTTGATGGTGTACTCTACAGATTTTGGGATTGCCTAGCCAGTCCCCACAATGACATAGGCCAAGCTACTGGTTCTGTTTCTCTGGTTGATAAATACACCATCAACAATGACACTTTTGGGATTACATACCAGTTTTGGTGAACCTCTAAATATTTCCTTTGAGTTAACATCCTTAATTGAGTGCTTACAAAAGGCTCTTCTGATGAAATAACGATAGTCCAGAATTGAAAGAGAAATTGAAAAATAAGCAGATAAAATGTCACTACATCATGACTATAAATAAACACACACTAAGCAAAAGCAGGTACATACATTCATTCCATCAGTAGCATTCACTGAGCCATACCATGTCCAGGCACTTAATAGGTACTGGACTGATGGTGATAAAAGACAAAGCATTTCCCATGAGGTAACTTAGTGTAGCGGGCCAATCACAACATATAGGAAGTGCTAACACAGAAGCCGGCCAAGTAAAGTAACCAGCAGGACTGGAATGGTAGGACTGTTGCTATCTTGTGCACTCCTGTTACTCAGCTCAATGCCAGATGCAAAAGAGGCACTCAATAAATATTTGTGTAATGAATGAGAGATTGATGAAAAATGAGCAGAGGCATTAGATAAAAAAAAGATGCTAGTAAAGCATAGAAAAGAGTGTGCTAAAAGGCCTTGAGATATGAGGAAATGTTATATATCTTGAGAAATTCAAATAACTCAGTGTGACTGGGGCCTGGACAAGACACAAGAAGTTGAAGAATGGAGATAACCTTATCGCCAATGCCTTAAGGACCTTCTAAGCAACTCTAAAACATTAATATGTGATTCTGAAGTTAAGGAGGATCTGCTATCAACTGTTTAACAAAAGATCGACTCTATATTTTCTACAAAGAGCCTGGACAACATCTAAGTACAAGAATAAGTTTGGGCAAGACCATGGACGATACTACTGAAATAAGTGATGTGAGAAGTGGTGAGGGCTTCCTATCACTGAGTGGCAGGGTAGCAGAAAGGAGGAGAAAAAATAAGAGCGCAGAGTATTCAGAAATTTTAACATTTCTGCTTCAAACACATACTTACAATGTACTTACTTGCTCCTTTTATTAAAATGAAACACAATTCTCAGTATATTACAAAAACAGAAGACATAGTGAAAGTATAGACAGGTGAGAAAGAAGAACTGGCAAAAGCAGGAAGCAAAGACCTTCAAATTAATTAAGAGGTTATTTAAAAAATAATTTCAATTTAAAAAATATGTTGTACAACCAAACTGTGTGAGGATAATATCATCTTGGGATATATATTTTTAAAGACATGAAGGAATTGCACAGAAATTGTTAACATCCTAAAGTAAAAACTGATTAGAGAAAAAAAAAATACAGAGAGACATGAAAATGAATATATCCTGGAAACTTTGGACAAAACTCTAAAATGTAAAAAGCAACGTTAAATTCAGTCAGGTTTATCTGACTTGATCCAAATTTTGGTACTACTGTTGTTGCGTATCAATAGTAACCTTTCACCTTTTGACAAGTTGGGATAGTTATCAGGTTTATCATAAAATTTTGTTCCTTGAAATTGCATGTTTAATCTCAATTTATTTCTTGCCTCAGCTTCTGAATAGTTCTTTTCACAAATCTTTACATCGTGCAATATTTTTTAGAATAAAACTGAAACCTTACCAGTGACAGAGAAAAACAGAACAATGTAAAATATGAATTCGGTTGATAAGGTTACATATTTTTTATTCTAACTCAAACACTGGTAGGTTTGAGGCACGCAAAAATGTGTCCTTGACACATCAAATGCAAACTGAAACAGCCAATGGCCTTCTTGAATGGTGAACATGAAATAAACATTTATAAATCCCTCCTGACTGTAGAGCAAGAAATTTATGGATAAAGTGTTCTTTTATTTTAATAAATAGATAAATAAATAAAAATTTATTACTGATTTTAATAAATAGTATCTGATGGCTGTTTTAGGCTGAAGCGTGTCCCTGCACCAAAGTCCTATGTTGAGATCCTAACCCCCAGCACCTGAGAATGTGACTGCATGTGGAGAAAGGGTGTTTTTTTTTTGAGAAAGATTAGCCCTGAGCTAATATCTGCTGCCAATCCTCCTCTTTTTTGCTGAGGAAGACTGGCCCTGAGCTAACATCCGTGCTCATCTTCCTCCACTTTGTATGTGGGATGCCTGCCACAGCATGGCTTGCCAAGTGGTGCCATGTCTTCACCCGGGATCCGAAGAGGTGAACCCCGGGCCACTGAAGCAGAACATGCGCACTTAACCGCTGAGCCACCAGGCCACCCTGAAAGGGTCTTTAAAAAGATAATGAAGTAAAGATGCCATCAGGCTGGGCCCTCATCCAATATAACTGGTGTCCTTATAAGAAGAAAAGATTAAAATACAGACTCACCGAGGGAAGACCATGTGGAGACACAGAGAGAAGACAACATCTACAAGCCAAGGAGAGAGGCCTCAGAAGAAATCAAACCTGCGGACACCTTGAACTCAAACTTCCAGCTTCCAGAACTGTGAGAAAATTAATTTCTGTTGTTTAGCCCCCAGTCTGTGTTACTTCGTTCTGGCAGCACCACCAAACTAATACAATAACCACTTTAGGAAAAATACCAAAGAATTACTTTTAAATTATTAATACTTAGGTTAAACATAAATAATTAAATAAAAGGAGTTTCAGTCCAAACTTCCACCTTTGACTGAATCTGTATTGCTCCTTCTACTACCCTCTTTCATTCCAAAATCTCTGACCAATGTCCATCCAGGCTCTCCAGCTCATGCTTCGATAATTCTAATGCTGGAAATTTTATTACCTTGTCCTTCTGGTTGCCTTCTTCCAAATGGGATCTAGATTGCTAGTGTATTTAAAAATAAATTGTGTAGTTGTGTGTGTGTGTGTACACATATACATATCACATATATACATATTATATATGATACTTATATTACATGCATATATACATTTTATACATAAACACATATATAACAGAGAGAGAGCATCAGAAAGAGTAGAGTCACAAGCAACTAGTATTGCTTTCTGATAACTTAGGTATTAAAACCTTTATCAGCACTTCTTCATCTGCACACCTACCCTTTAGAGTATAAGACTCTAGGTTAAGCGTTCTCCTGGCTTCTACAGAAGACCATATAGAGAAACAATAGTAGCACTAGAGGTTTGTGAGGTCCATCATCAATGGCACAGATTCCACACGTAATATCAGAATAACATCATCATCTGTAGTCTTCTGCTTCTGAGTAATTCAAGTCGAAGGTACATACTTTGTTCACTGAACTTTCCATGTTAAACTTTACAGGACTGTTAACACACATTGTGGTAGACTGTAATTTCCAAAGATGGCCACATCACTGTATATCCTATCCTGCTTGTTTTCGACACTGTACGTGAGTGGTAGGGTCTCAGTTCCCTCCCTTTAACCTGTGTGACCTTTGTGACTGCTTTGACTAAAAGAATGTGGTGGAAGGGATGCCCTGTGACTTCCAAGGCTAGGTCATAGAAGGCACTGTGCCCTCTGCCTGCCTCTCTCTTGGGACACTCACTGCTGAGACCTGACTGCCATGTTGTGAGAAAGCCAAGTCCACATGGATGTACTGGCCAACAGTCACAACAAGGCCCCTGGCTGACAGCCAAAAACAACCAGTGAATGTGCATAAAAGGCCTTTATATTCTAGCTGAGGCCTTAAACACCACAGAGCAGAGGAAAACTCTCCCTGCTTCACCCTGCCTGAATTCTTGAACCACAAAAACCATAAAAGATGAATGAAGTCGGCTGTCTTAAGCCATTAAATTTTAGGAAAATTTGTTACACAGCAATAAACAATACACTCATAAAGAGCACCTAAAATTAACAATAAAAATAGATTTTGATGCCCCTGCATAGGTTTTCATTAAAATTGTTATCTAAATGATATGATAAAAAAATTCTTGATGTATGTGCCACAAAGACTTGCCCACAAGTTGTGTATGTGTGGAATTTATGAATGAAAATTATAAGGCACTGATAGTTAAAATTCTCATTCAGCACTTGTCTACAGCCCAATACTACGGAAATAAAAAATAATAATATAAACAGCAAAATATATATATTCAATTCATCTAGAGAAAAAAACTGTCGGGTAAATGTGCTGACTTTCCCAGTTATGTTTTTCATCTCAAACTTTGAAAGAGCCCTGGAGCTATCATTGGAGTAATTTTGCAATAGCAAGTACAGATAAATAAGTCTCTGCTCCACCAGCCAAAACAATACTTTATGAATTTTCCAAACATAAGGTGAAATCATAGTTGTTATCCATTCTGGGAAAACATGCACAACAAGGCCCAAATAATTTAAATAATGCTTAGCCTCAAATTTCTGCAATCTGATATCCTAGGCTTTAGAAGACACACACACAAATTTAAAAACATAAGAGAAAGAAGGTGCCTGATATAGTAGAATATAAAGAATTTGCAAAGCGTTCAACATATGCAATAGACAATGTCCTCAGGAGAAGGGTGGTTAAACCAAAATGCATTTTACTATCATTCTTTCTAAATAAGTGTCAACATTATACACTGTTATGAAAAATATTCTACCTGGATTACATTATAATCTCTTAAATCTTTTAAAACATACTGTTTAATTACTTATATGTAAATAAAACTATGGTGAATATAATTTTCCTATAAGTGTTGCCATTTATTAGACAAAAATATATCTAATTTTCATGTGTGTTATTACCTCTCATTTCTTCTCCTATAAGCCCAATCGAAGTTGTTTTTCCTTGGGTTATTTGTGAGTTACGTGTTTGCTTGTTTTTAATACTAATGATTATTACACACTACACAATATGTATCAAGGCAATAATGCAAGTTTTAGTATAATCTGCATGGAATTTATAATCTAATATAATTAAAATAGTTAATGAGTAACTAGTCACTTTATATATTTATCCTATATAATTTAATGAATAAACAAGACAACTTGTTTAAAAAATATTTATTAAGTTCATACTTGGGCCAGCCATATTCTAGGCTCTGAAGATACAAAAGTGAACAAAACTGAAAAAAATCCCTGCCCCTTTAGGGAATTATTGCTATTTGATTTCAACACTGTCAGAAGGTAATAGTTGGACTCCTCAGGTTCCAGCAAGAAGTATTCTAGGTTATTTCTTTTTCTTTTGTTTTCTTTCCTTTTATTTTCTATTCTTTTTTCCAGAAAGTTGTCAGTAAATTTTCTTTCACATCTTTTGGTCTCTAATTTTTTTTAACTAGATTGACTATCATCAACTAATGAGTAGTTATTGAATAAATAAGACTTTTTCTAACAGCTAAATCTTTCTATTTTTCCTTATATTTCTCCTTATATGTCTCCTTATACTTCACACATAATATAGTTAACGTTATCATATGACAAATCAATCTCCTCCTCCTCCACTCCCTTTCCACCCTCCCTCTCCATTTTCTCTGCTCCTCTTTCGCTATGCCTTTTTGGCTGACCAGAACAAAAGAACAAGTATCAAACGCGTTATTAATCTTTGTTGAAGAAATCACGTTAGTTATATGAAGAATCTCTTCCAGGTTATGAGACATAATTGATTAGTCTTTAGTTCTGCAGTACTGACAGTTATTTAAATGGGCTTCACGTTGCAAAAGTATGAGGAGTAATATAATCTACATAATGTTCACCCCCACTTTGAAGAAGTCAGATAAATTATTCAATTATCTCCTAAAAAAAAAAACCCTGCTCTTCAGAATTTTACATATGAATTACAAATCACAAAGAAATGGGTAAGGTGTATAGTTTCAATAGATGATTTAAATAACACAAAGAACTCAAATATATTGCAGCTAATAGGTTTAGGCTGCTCACTATTTATTAAACAGATTCTGAATTGCCAAAAAAAAAGAGAAAAATTATCTTCCCTTTGCCTCCTTCAATTCCATTTCATATGAAGTAATTGCCCAATATTTAGGAATCTGTTCTTTCTATATCTAAATTTCCACTTAGAAGAGAAAGTGACATTATCAACCAATTTGAGTACAATCTGGTTGGATGAAAAACAGGTAGACAGTCCAACTTAAGCAAAAATATAAAGCCAGAATAGGATGGCCTTTGAGGAAATTAACATGGCTACAATTTATGGTTGAGCTGGTGAAAATCAGGAAGTAGAATTGCACAGGTAAAGACTGCGTAGGGGCCAAGATATGCAGAGCCATAAATATCAAGCCAAATTTGTAGGTATTTCATCCTGTAAGACCAAAGTTCTCAATTCATAAACAAATGCTAAATTTCCACAAGAGCTAATCTTGAGAAATATATAATGCTACTCCAATAAGTAAAATAAAAGGTTCTAGAAACACATAATCAAATAAGTCAAAATATACAGTAATGTTCTGTGCATTCAACCAAATATGACAAGTAACTGTAACAGCTCAAGATTCCCATAGGAGCACCAAGCAGTTTATGAGGGAGGAGGAAGCAACAACAACAGAAATATCAAATCTCTCAGTTTCCTTTAGGTCTCTCCCTAAAGACATAGCTACCTCAAAGGATCTAACTTTTCATAGTTTACTAACAAATCTCATAATTCTGAAGAATCATTCTCTTTGTTACAATACTCCCTTTCCTCAAGTCCCATTAGCCTTCCTGGACAGATGGAAGTCATGTCTACATTTTACATCACTGTGATGTCCAGAAATTATGCACATTTAGATGAGACACCAGCACAATTTAACTCATATTCCAAGGTGAACTGATGATTCTCAGTCCACAAAATCTTAAGGTAATTACTGAAACCAACAACCTTTCCTTTAGACATTCATTGGAACCCTGTTTCCCAAAGGCTGCTGATCTTTGCCCAGAGAAAGTATGACTCTTTGAAAAGTTCTCCAGTATGACTGGTTAATAGTAAAATCCTTTCGTATGAGAAATAATTTGTATAAATCCATGAACAGTTTTCCACCTTTTTGATAAGGGTATTTTTCAAACACTATGTGTATATAAAACAGAAGCTTTTAATATTCAAATTCAAATTCTGATAAATATAATATTTCTTTCTTAGATTATCAATGTTATGTGATCACATAAAATAAAACATGGATACACTAGTATCAGAAAATGTCATTAATAATACTGGTCCAATCTGCCATCATAGAATATGACATCACAGTACTGGCAGCTTTGATGTTTACCGTGGGAGGTACAAATATTAGCAAACAAGCCAAGATTAGTGTCCTTGTTAAATAATGGATGATAAAGATGTTAAAGGAAGTTGAAAGACGTGACTTTTTGGATAAGTTGGCAAAAACCTAAAATAGCTATGAGAAAAATGCCAGCTTCGTAAAATCCTTATAGAGGTAACCCAGGGTCAGTGTTTCAAATGGCAACACTTTCACTTCACCCTCACTTATCTTCTCCTTTCTTTGTCATGTTGAAAAAGAACAAATGGCAGTTAGACATTATTAAAGCATGAAGAATGCTCTCTCTGGCCATAGTACTAAATTGTGTCAGAGATTGATCCTGGCTTTAAGGGATCTTTTGATCATCTGATCAGATTTAAAAATTCATACTTGGTGGAAATCTGTCTTGTTACTAAAAATATTGCTGGTCTTCCTGACTGTTCTCATCTTCTTCTTTAGAGAGTATATAGAGATTAATACATAGGGCAGAGGACAGATATAAGTTCAACAAGACTGATACTTGAGGGGCCAGCACCATGGCCAAGTGGTTAAAGTTTTGCATGCTCTGTTCAGTGGCACACAGGTTCACAGATTCAGATCCCAGGCAAGGACCTACTCCACTCATCAGCCATGCTGTGGAGGCATCCCACATCCAAAGCAGAGGAAGACTGGCACAGATGTTAGCTCAAGACTGATCTTCCTAAAGCAAAAAAAAGAAGAGGATTGGCAACTGATGTTAGCTCAGGGCAAATCTTCCTCACAAAAAAAAAAAGACTGACACTTGAGCCAGCCCAGAGAACTAACAAATAAAATATCTTGTTTAGGGGCCAGCCCCGTGGCTGAGTGGTTAAAGTTCTGTGTGCTCCACTTCGGCGGCCCAGGTTCGCAGGTTCAGATCCCGGGCACGAACCTACTCCACTCATCAGCCATGCTGTGGAGGCATCCCACGTATAAAGTAGAGGAAGACTGACACAGATGTTAGCTCAGGGCTAATCTTCCTCAAGCAAAAAAAAAGAGGAAGATAGGCAACAGATGTTAGCTCAGGGTGAATCTTCCTCACAAACAAAACAAAACAAAACAAAATCTTGTTTAATCAACAGCTAAATAGGACAGACTTTGCCTTGTGGCACCTGTCAGAAACTAACAATAACTTTTCTCAGCTTGTCTTGTTTTGTCCATGACAGTTTAGTTCCAGATATGTCTCATCTCCAAACATTCAACCATCAGAGATTAAAGATTTCTGGTGTCTGCTTTTAGACACAGCCAACTATTATGTTCCAGAGTATGGACACAAGGTGCAAAGGCACCTAGACCAATCATCACTAGACTCTCACAGGTTTGTCTTTTAAATGCTTTCTCACAGTAAGTCTAATTCAAGTGCTATCTTTCCAAATGGAATAATTTCAACATAGATCATTGCTTTGGACTGATCATTGCTTTGTGTCCTCCCAAAATTCGTATGTTGAAGCCCTAATCTCCAGTGGGATGTTATTTGGAGATGGAGCCTTTGGTAGACAATTAAGTTTAGATGAGGTGATGATGGGGTTAGTGCCCTTACATAAGAAGAGACACCAGAGACACCATATAAGGACACTGTGAGAAGGCAGTCATCTACAAGACGGGAAGAGAGCTCTCACCAGAAACTGACCATGCTGGCACCTTGATCTTAGAATTCTAGGCTTGAGAATTGTGAGAAAATAAATTTCTGTTATTTAAACCATCCAGTCTGTGGTAGTTTATTATGGCAGCCCAAGCTAACTAAGACAATAATAGAGGCAAATTTGGGGAATTTTTAATATGAATAAAATTGTTTATATGAAAAGGGCCTTAAAACAAAAAGGGGAAAAAAAAACCAAATAGTCAATTGTCTGGACTTTTCTTGGTTTGATGAAGTCTCCAAAAGAAACTCAGATTCAAATATTATCTTCTTAACAAATTCCTTTTAAGGTGAAATTTTTTAAACTATCTCTTTTAGATCCTTCAAACCATAACTTGAACCTAACTGACTGCCTTTATCCTACCCTTCTTCCCTCTTCCCAATCTTTGCATGTCCCTTCAGCATCTTTTCTGACCTACTACCCTTCTTCTCTAGTCAGAAGAAATCTTTTGGAGACTATCCTCCAAATCTTTCCTCTGAACACAGATTGCACTCCAAGCCATGGAGCAAGCTAAGAAATGATGAGTCCACTGAAAAATTTAGCGATAGACTCTTCGTCCTTAGGTGGTATTCAGAAGTAGATCCTAAAGCCGAAGCTACCCCAGCAATCTCTGCACTTTTTTTCAGTGAATGGCCTTAAGCCAAAATTAGGAGATACAGATGGAAAGTCTCTAAGGGGACATTTTGGAACAGAGCAGAATAAGTCTCAAAATTAACTGATGTCTCATTCCACTCCAATCATAAGTATCAGGGGATGGATATATTAGAAGAATAGCCTTTTGCAAATGAGTTAAAAGAATATGACAATATTTTTCAATTATTAACAGTCTTTTAAAGTATATCCTTTTTTAAGTTGTGTTAAAATGACAATAACCAAAATGATATAGGAATGAAATTATAACTGCATAATGTTTAATCACTCAGGTCTTTTTTATTTTTTTAACGGATAATAAGCTTGTCACCTAAAAAATCATAGACAATATAACTTTTTTCATATTTCAAATATGCTTATTAGGTCAATTTACTATTTTATTATCTATATTGTACCAAATAAGAACATTACTTTCATAAGATTTAGGGTTAGAGTACCATAACCTTGTTCTTTGACAGTAAAGTACATAGATAAATGACAGATGGATAGATAGATAATAGACAGACAAATAATAGATAAATACAGTAGGAATCTATAACTGTCTTCTTTAAGGACATCAATGTTGATTAATGTCAAGGATGTTGATCTACCATGAAATATCTTGTCTTCCTTCAATAAATCTTTGTGCATTATTTATTGAGTTGTCATTTTTTTTTTAGATTATACTTCATGATTTTGCCAGTAAAATAAACTGGTTTACAAGTATGTTATCCAGGTGCATGAATTAGATCTTCCTTTTCTTTTCCTACAATTATCTCTTTCATTAATTCTCTGTTATAGTACTAATCAGTTTTTGGGTAAATTACCTTAATAATGTCATTTATAAGTTTGTAATCTTTTACAGAATTATAGAAATTGCCAATGTTTGGCAGCATAAGAACAAAAACGAAGATGTAAAATAATGAGTGTTATAGGCTTTGAAAGCATCCTAACCAATCAAAACGAGCTAACCCTTAAAATAAATTATCCCATTTATTGTCTCCCCATGTTAATACCAACGAATCACTGGTTACATATCTTTTTCCAAAAGTATTGCTATCTATCCTGTTAATCATAACTTTTATACTTCTAAAATTGTGTAAAGATTGTTTAGTTTCTTAAGAGACATGAAAAGTGTCACTGCATTGATAATAACAATGATAATGACTATAATAATAAAGTAGTTAACATTTATTGAGTTTTCTGTATCAAGCACTGTGATAAGCTTTTTTTTTTTAAAGATTTTATTTTTTTCCTTTTTCTCCCCAAAGCCCCCTGGTACATAGTTGTATATTCTTTGCTGTGGGTTCTTCTACTTGTGGCATGTGGGACGCTGCCTCAGCGTCATTTGATGAGCAGTGCCATGTCCGCGCCCAGGATTCGAACCAACAAAACACTGGGCCGCCTGCAGCGGAGGGCGCGAACTTAACCACTCGACCACGGGGCCAGCCCCCTGTGATAAGCTTTTTAAATGTGCTATAGTCAAAAGACTATAATTTAAGACATTATAAGAAGAAAAGATAGAAAATTATCAAAAGCCCAATGTTAAGCAAATTTTCCAAAAAATTATTGTACTTTATTTTCGAGACTCTAGCATTAAGGTGAAGAGCCTGGTTCTGGATATCAGGCCACCTAACATGCTGTGTAGTCCACTAATTTCTTTCAATAATTTTAACATATTCAATAACATTTTAATAAGTTATTCAATAACATTTACTATGTATACTGTGTGTGAGACACTATGCTAAGGTTTGGTACTATTGCTGTTATTATCATTCTATAGGTAAGAAAACATTTTAAAAGTTGTAATGTCTTGATATTATTATGAAAATAGTTTGGACTTCATGGATCCCTAGAAAGGGTCTTGGGGGACCTTCAAGAGTCCGCTGACCATACTTTAAGAAATTACTAGTCTAACAAGTTAATAACAGTGAATCCACCTCCATGGTACATGAGTTGATGATGACCAATTTCATTCCTATTGCCAGAGCCAGAGCCCATAGAATTTATCAACAGAATACATGTAAAAAAAAGAAGAGAGAAAGGCACCCCAAAGTTGTAGCCTTTAGCAACTGAAAGAATGGACTAAACAGTTGCTCAGATGAGTAAGAATGAGAAGAGCAAATTTGGGGGAACTAAGAAGTAAAAAGAAAGAGTTTGGTTTGGGACATATTTCAGGGGCTAATAGACATCCAAGTGAAGATCTCAAGTAGATAGTTAACGTATCTGTCTGGAGTACAGGAGAGATTTATGGGCTGGAGAGAGAAACTTGGGAGTTGTATGCATTAACCAACGCTTAAAGCCAGGAGATTGGGTGAAACAGTCAAAAGCACGAGTATAAGCAGACTTTTTTAAAAGTCTGGGAATTGAGCCTAAGAACATGCCAAATATTTAAATAATACAGAGATGAGAAATACCCAGTAAAGAAGACTTTGAGGTAGAAAAATAGATAAAGTAGTTTCATGGGAATCAAATGAAGAATTCAAGCGAGAAGGAATAGCAACATATTTATTGAGAGCTTAATATTTTAATATTCAATATTCTTTGCTTACAATCCTTAGATATATCTTATGATTTAGACATGTATTATGCTCACTTTACTGTAAAGAAAAAATTACAGTGTGGTTAAGTAACTAGTTAAGTTCACAGACTTAGTGTCAGATCTGGGGTTTGAAAAGAGGTGTGGCTGATTTTAGAATCTGGGTGATTAATCCTAGACAGAAAACCCTATTGGAGATTGTGCAGGACAAAAGCTAAGCCCCTCCCCCATTTTTTAAACCCCCAAAAAGTATATTTTCTTTATAATTGTCTCTGATTGACTTCATTTTATTTAATAAGAAGATTCCTACTGCAAGTATTATGTCATTATTTTAAAAATTTAATGCCACAAATCTTAAACAATTACTCTATCATGTAGTAATTCAAATTATATTCATTCATTCTTTTAAAACACCATTTTTCAGGACCTATTATGTGCCAGGACACATTTATTCTCTAATAATAACCATGACTGCCAGCCCCACGGGGAGATCTGGGGGTTTCAGAATGAGAAAGGTGGGCTGGCATGCAGCGGAATCACCAGGGACCAGTGATGCGTCCCAAGGATGCCAGGGGTCCATAGCATCCATAGGCATGTTCCTGATGCTGAAGAGGGTCAAATGGGAAGACACCTATACTCAGCTGTTCGAAGCTAGGGGACGGACTTGAGATAAATTCAGATTTTAGAAGAGAGGGGAAGGATCATTTGTTAGCCATATACATTTACCACTGATTTATGAAAATTACTCTCAGGTAAAAGCAAATGCTCTTTGTTTCAATTAGATCACAACTGCTGAGACAGCGCAAGCATTAACCCAACAATGTTAAGGAAACTAATCAGGAAGATCAGCGAAGACTGAGTGAACACCAGTGCTACACTAAGAGAAAGCAACCAAACACTACCCTTTTATTTCTTATACACTCTCTTGGATACAGAGAGAAGGATTTCTAAATTTCCATCTCCATCTAATTACCAGCAAATTGATGACATTTCAAAACCTTAAACATTCTAAGAAACAGTGAGTAGGAAACTGACCTAGGATTTCATGACTTTATTATTTCTTGAGTTACCAGTCATGGGACACCTTCCCCACACTAAGATGCCCCAGTGTACTATTCCTATCAAATCAAGTGCTTGTGGAGTAAAGAGATTTACAGAATGCATTCTAAAGACGAATCTTGTGGCTTTGTATTATGCATTCTTTCTAACCGTGTAATTCTTTAGAGTTAGTATAATAACTTTAACTTCACTAACAGCTGGGATTTCAAGGAAAAGCCTACTTTTTCTTCCCAAACTGAGCTGTTAGGAGTAGACATCTGTTTCTAGGTCGCAGGGAGAGTGCTCTTTGTAACTTTCTGAGTTTAAGGGCATCAGATTTGTCTATGTGAATGCATAATCAAGTTAACTTGAAAGATCCCTAAAAGGAAGAGTTTTGGTGTGTTGTTGTTTATTTGTTTGTTTTTATAAACTATATCAAATGACTCAAGAACAGGAATTTATAGGACGTTTATTTGAGAGTTGCAGGTTAGGGACCTGCTCTCTTGCTCCTTTTAAGCACAGAAGGCTTTGCTCATGACTCTTAGTCTCTCCACCTAGTTGCATCTACTCATTTAAACCTTTCTCAGATTCTTATGATTACCTTCCATTTCTTCCTCTATTTGTATATTTACTTCACTGCAGAGTAGAGTTATATATTTGAGTGAATTTAGATAATAAAGCATATTCATTCTAGGAAATCGTTCCTTCCTGGGGCTAGGTAAAGATCTAGAGAGAAAGATATTTCAGTCCTTTCTGTAAACTGAGCCTCCTGAAAAATTAAAAACAAGCCATCTGCTACATCTTTTAAAAATTTGGTGTTTAATCCGAGAAAAATCAGTTCCAAGGGTACTTTCCCTCAATTTCACAATTTTTATACCAATCCTCTACCCATCACCCTGATACCGACCCTGATATCAGTTTCCCCACATTAAACGCAGCATATATGGGGTTAAAAGCAAAACACCCATTCCCTGCTTGCTCTCTGGCTTCCTGGCTCCAGAATCCACTATTCTCCATGGAGACAGACACCATCAAGGACAAGCACCTGGACTATCTCCTCCCGCAAAGAGATACGGGCTGGTGGGAAAGCTGCTGACCAGCAAGGTCATGAGCTCCCTCCTGTCTGCAAGCAATCTCAAGGCCAAAGACAGGCTGGTGGGAAAGCTCAGACCAGCAAGGCCACATGCTCCCCCTCCCCTACCTAAAGCCCCAAATAAAAACCCTTCCTTTTAGCTTTTCGGGGAGTGCAGGATTTCAGCGTTAGCTGCCCTCTCTCCTTGCTCAGCGCTGTGCAAAAATAAAGTTCCTACTTTCTTCCACCACACCCGGTGTCAGAGATTGGCTTGCTGTGCAATGGGTGAGTGAACTCACTTCAGCTTCGGTAACAACCCCCTCCCAGGAGATTTAAACTATCAAAATGTGGGCATATAGGAAATCCTTTTTTTAAGCCAGCATTACAGAGATAAAAAGTTCATAAACATAATTCCTTAAAATTAAAACAAATTGCATGGGTTCTATTTTATTATTTCTACTTATAACCTGCTCACAAATTTTTCTTCTTCCTTTTTTTTTCTACAAATGAGTTCATCTTCTCCTTAAACAATTTTATATGGCATAAATTTAGATTTACGCATATAATAAAGCATGAAAAATATTATTTCCATTTCTAATGTTTTATAGTGCCCACTTAGATTTCTGCTATTGGTAAAATGTTTTCATTATCACAGAAATATTGAAAATATCTTCAAATATTTTACTAGCTCAGACAATCCTGCAAATGTTTTCTTAATGAAGCTCTCTAAAACCAATGTATTGAGTACAAAAAGTCACCTGGTTATTCATTAGTCAGTAATTACAAACACACACACTCACACTTATTATAGGGTTAATTAAATCCCTTGAGGAAAAATGTAGATTGTGAATATATAAACATAGGAACCACATACTTTATTGTAAAAAAAATCTTGAAAAAATGTTTGCAGTATGGCTTCCACAGCTGGTGAATTTCGCAACACTTCTGAAGCAGCGACATTCCTGAAACACTAACCAGTGTAGCTGGTAAAATATTTAAATATTCAAATCCCTGAGAGGCAGTAAGAACTGTCAATAAAATTGGAATTAGCTATGTGATCTATTTTAATTTACATATGCTTTTAAGGGCACTAAGATAATATGGATTGATTTCCTTTTTGATGAATTTCACTCAGAGTTTGTACTGGAGATTTAAATGCACACAGACTCTGCACTCACAAAGGCAGAAATCTCCTTGAAAATGAATTTTGACATTGTCACAAGTGATTTTTACCTCCTTTTTACATTTTTCATCTTTATGTATAGTTGGGATCATGTTTTCTCTAGTGAGAAAACATCTGAAATAGAAATTCAAATGTTAGATATAACTTGATATGTAAATATTCATTTTCACAATTTACCAGAAATTCACTTATTGTATAAAAGGAGTCCAAATTGTAACTGCAATTGCATTAATTTATACAAAGCAGAAAATGACAATTGAAACCCTCCTTCGAAGAGTAGAGGGTAGAAAGTATAATTAAATGATAACTACAACCAGCATTTAAATTTTCCAAACATTTGTTGAGGACCTGGACCGTTTGGAAGGTGTCTGCTGTCTCCACTGCATACGCCTTCTTTTCTCATGGATATTCCATTTGGTTTTCAAGACTTGGTCCATAAAGAATGGAGATTTGCCTGATACTCTGCATCCCTGGACATTGGAATTGATTATTCTTTCTTTATGCTTTCACAGAACGTTGTTTGGTTTTTATTTAATGATTGATTCATTTGCCTGTCTTACCTATTGGCTCATTTTAAGAATTATACATGATACTTAGTATAGATCTTTGATAAACACATGATGTCTGTTGAAATGATGTGAAATATAAAACAATAATTCTCAAATGAAGTTTATTTACTCCGATCCTACTACCTTCATTCCAACTAAAGAATTAAAATTGAAAACTAATAGACAATCCATTCAAATCATACATTTGCCAAACATCAGGATAATCTTCTTGCTTAAATTTTGACAAGACATAAAATCTCTATCAACATGACGTATTGTTTTTTATTTGTGGAATAATATTCACTCTACATTTTTTGAGCTCTAAGTCTTTATCTGCTTATGTCATTTAAAATATAGTCTGAAATAATTCCTTTCTCAAACATCAAGTCACCAAGAGCAGTTTGACACAATTTACACATAGTTTTCTGACACTATTTTCCAAATCTCTGGTGTTATTTCAAACCCTCTCCACAAATATTGTTTTATAACTCTTGGGAATAAAAGAAATAATCTATAATAGTATCATATTTTTCTGAAATATAAAGACATATACTCTCAATCCCTTAAATCTCATATTCTATATAATTATAAAGATTACTTCTCAAATTTTACACATGCAGATAGTTTACCAATTCAAATGCCTATCTTCTGATGAATTGTCAACAGACCTGTGCCATCAAAACAGCTCTTCATATAAACCAGTGATCCTGTGTCTTTACAGTATTATAAGGACTTCCACGATGGCAATATGGTTACATCTTTTTTCATCAATATTTCACTTTTGACCCTAATTCCCCTGAAAGTGAACACTAAAC
This sequence comes from Equus quagga, assembly GCF_021613505.1. Lineage (NCBI taxonomy): Eukaryota > Metazoa > Chordata > Mammalia > Perissodactyla > Equidae > Equus > Equus quagga. The sequence continues at coordinate 83,801,468 of NC_060269.1, forward strand.
AAATAATTTTTTAAAGCACTATTCTTTTCTTTTTATCAATAGACTTTGTTTTTCAAAATAATTTTCAATCTGCAGAAAGAGAAACAGATAGTACAGAGTTCTTATATCCCCCACACACAATTTACTCTATTAATGTCTTATGATAGCAAAGAACATGTGTTACAATTAATGAACTAATATTAATATATTATTACCAACTAAAGGATATATTTATCCAGATTTCCTTCGTTTCTACTTAATACCCTTTCTTTGTTCCAGGATACCACATTACATTTAGTTGTCATGTCTCCTGTGATACTGTCATTTATAATAAGAAATATATATATTTGCTCTTTGTCCCCATTTCTGGCACAGAGCTCCTAAAACCCTTGGAATTTCTCAAGTGATGAGAGTGAAAAAGGTATCTTTTGTTATGTCAACGAGGTGACTTTTGGAATGCTGGTAGATCACCTAAGAATGGGGGCTCCTCACCAGAGGAACCAGTCCTGTGATTAGAGGGTTGGAACTTCCAGTCCCACCTCCTGGCCTCCTGAGAGGGGAGAGGTGCTGGAGCCAACAACAGCCAATCAATTATGCCCATGCAATGAAGCCTCCATAAAAACCCTAAAGAACAGGGTTCAGAGAGTTTCCAGGCTAGGAACCAGAACACTTCCACATGTCATTGCACAGGGCCCCAAGCTCCACGAGGCAGAGCCCCTTAGGTAGGGACCTCACCCTAGGTATTTCTTCATCTTGCTGTTGATTTGCATCTTTTAACATCCTTTTAATAAATCAGTACTCTAGTGAGAAACCGGTTTCCTGAGTTCTGTGAGACATTCTAGCAAATTCATCAAACCCAAGGTTGGGGCTGTGGGCACCTCTGATTTATAGCCAGTCAGCCAGAAGTATAGGTGATAATCTGGACTTGTAATTAGTATCTTGAATTGGAGAGGGTCGTTAAAACTTCCATTTTGTAGCTGGTTGGTCAGAAGCACACGTAACCTGGGCTTGCGATTGGCATCTGAAGTGGAGGGTGGTCATGCGGGACTGAGCCCTTTAGCTGTGCAATTAGATTCTATCTCCTGGTAGATAGTGTCAGAATTGAGTTGAACCGAGTTGAATTCTCCAACACACTGCTGATGTCTGAGGATTGCTTGTTGGTATGGGAAAGCCTACACACACACATATACACACGCACACACACACTGGAACTGGGTCTAGGAACCTAATTTATCTCCTCAGGCTTCTCTTGGCTGTGACAACTGGTCAGACTTTCCTTGTTTTTGATGACCTGCCAATTTTGAGGAGTGCTGGTCAGGTATATTGTAGAATGTTCCTCCGTTGGAATCTGTCTTATATTTTTCTCATGATTAAACTGGGTTATGAGTTTTAGGGGGAAGATTTTGGAGGTAAAGTACCATTGACATCATATCAACTGTACAGTGTGTGCCAGATTTCTCCACTTTAAGAGTATTCTTTTTTCCCCCCTTCTCACACTGTACTCTTTGGAAGGAAGTCATTACATGTAGCCATACTTAAAGTGTGGAAAGTTTGGCTCCCTTTCTTTATGATAAAGTATCTATACAATTTATTTGGAGCAAATGGCAATTTTTAATAAATAAAGATATTTACTTCCAATAAAAGAAAATAAGAATTTGCTATCAACTTAATCCTGAGGGTTGATTTATTCCATACTACTTACTATATTTTCAATGACTTTTATTTCTCTAAAGCAATTGAGCAAATGAAAATGAGTGCATTATTTTTCTTCATCCAGAAAGTGCTTTGACAAAATAGTTAATACTCTAGCAAATCTCTGATAAATGGAATTTGCTTTGCAACAAACATGGTATGGTTAAAGAGAAGCATATGTAGTTATAGGTAATTTGTTTTCTTCATAAAAATACATTTGAAATGCCTCCTGATCTATAACTATTCTCAGGGATTTCCAATCAACTATTCTTATGGATCATTGAATTGTATCTTAATCTTTTTATAAGGATAATATTTTTGTAAGAATAAATCTTTTTTGTTATTAAATTTTTATAATGAATTTACACACTTATTTATTCACTGCTTGACCCTCCCTGATATCTCTCTCTCCCTTCCTCTCTTCTCCCCTTCTTCCTTCTGTTTCTCACTCCTGACCCCAAGATAAATAAACACACATACTCAACTATTTCCGTTTAAACAAAAAAAGCACAGAGCATGTCTATGGGAACAGGATATATGCCTTTGTTTACAACAATCTATGAGCATGTTTTAAAAAACTATGCATTGAACTCTACTTATTTATAAAGCACAAAATAAAACACTGACTTAGGAGCAAAACAGAGTTCCATTCGATTTGTTTTAGCTGCACAGAAATTCGCTTCCATGTAAATGTTTCTAAAAGACAGTTACCCATTTTTTTTTTATTCTTCCATAACCACAGAATGTTAAATATATACTTTTTATTATGAATTCTCAAATTTTCATGAGATAGGCAGTTTCTCCACAGCTTTGATATTAGAAGAAAGATTTAAATCATATTTAGCATCCTTCTAATTTTGCAAACAATAAGCTAAACAGTCTCCACCATAGGATGAGCAGAATTGCTATGCAGGCATCCAAGGCTACACTTATTACTAATAAAGGACCAAATGTGTGAAAATAAATTCAAAGGCCTAAGGTAAGGCCATTTAAGTCTTTATAAATACACAAGATAAACAAGAAGCACCTTCTATAGTAAACAGGTGTGAGATGTGTGTCATAGAGTATTTCCCCTGGGAGAATACATTCTTTGGCTGCAAGCTTGGTTTACCACTATCAGTGAGCTTCATTTATCCACCATTTTGACAATCTGATTTTCACATTATTTACCTACTGTTTTACTATAACAAAAATAAATATATCTTTTTCTATAGAATTCTGTTACTCACTAAATATATCAAAGCATTACTTTTTTGTTATTCTTGGAGAAAGAGAAAGATACAGGTCAGAGAAAGATGATAATGTAGGAGAAAAATAAGGACAGGTTCAGCTATGAAATTCTGCCTAATAAAACAACTTGCATTTTGCATAATAGGCCAAAGCTTTTGTATTCTTAGCAAATATATTTATCTCCTGAGGAATATTGAAAATATAAAGATAGAAAAGGAAAAATTAAAGCCATATTAGCAAATCTATCTGTGACGCTTGTTTAATTTAGAACCTATGGGCATTATATCTGCGAACTGTATCAGGCAAGACCCGTCAGTACTAGAACATCTACTAATATAACACAACCACAGGTATGCCTCTTACAGAAATGAGATTCTGTTCCTGGTGGCTATAATAAAAGCTAGGCTGCAAAATGGGGCTGATTAACATTACATTCTAATCATTAAGGGTATAGTTTGCTTTAGTCTACAATAACAAAAATCTCATCATGCCTTTAAGCTCAAAATTAGCACATATAAATATATATTAATGAATATAATTAAAGTTAAATTTAAAACACACTTGGAATTTCAGATTTACATTCAATCATGTATATATACACTCAAGAACATGGAGTTGTTAAAGAAACACCCCTGCCTAAGCTTTTGTTTAAATTGTAGTTTTCTTTCCATTGGGTGTTTTATGACATTTCATAAAAATAATCACTGTTGCTGGACTATAGCTCTTGAATAAATTTAACCACAAATTTTTAAAAGGTGTCATAAAAGAGACTGGTAGTACTTTAAACTCATAGTCACTTAACAAAGCTTTAATTTACATTTTAATTTCTTCTTCTTCTTCTCCCCAAATTCCCCGGTACATAGTTGTATATTCCAGTCGTAGGTCCTTCTGGTTGTGCTATGTTTATTTTTGTTTTCTGCAGATATATCACTTCCCAATCCGATAAAAACCATTAAAACTTTTTAAAAGAATTACCTGGAATTTTTTAGACATTTTCATTGAGAAGATTGTTTGGAACAACTTGAAAGCGATTCTGCTAGAAATAGAAGTAAAGCCTTATTTAGAAAAGCATATTGCCAAGTCCCAATTCATAGAACTATCATTCCTGGTTAATACTTTATGATGATTGTTATTGATATATATCAGCAAAGTCTTATATTTGAAAAGAACAAGTTATCCTTTTATTCAAATATTTGTACATTTAGTATTTTACTTTATAGCAAAAGTCAGAAACAAAGCCCTATTTTGATTTTTAACTATTTAAAAACACATGAGAAAAAAGGAAAATAATAACAGGATTAAAAATTATTTGTACAGTTCCTAAGTAATCTTTGCTTTTCTGATCTAACCCTGGATTACTTTTCAGATATACTTGAATCTTTACTTCTTTAGTCTTTTCTTTACATTCATTCCCACTCGTGGAATGCCTGCCCACCCCGGCCTTTACTGCTCTTTATTTAGATACAGTTGAAGTCTACCCACCTAGTGCGGCCCACAGAAATCTCTCTTTCCCCTGAATGTAAGAGCTGATAATTATTTAGCCCTTATCATCATTGCCTTGCATCACACTTTCTCTTTGTGAAAACATACTGACTCTTCAAATACTTCTGTAGTTTCAGTCTTTGTTTTAGCAGTTGAACACTGATAGTTAATAAGAAAAGAAGGAACATTTCAGGATGAGAAAACAGCACTTGAAACATCACAGAGAGACACTGTGGGCCATTGAAGTCATTTATCTGGTGCCATTTATTCCCTACTCTGTCAAAGCATGTTGGGCTTCCTAGGTCTCCAATGTGTCACACTTTGCCTAGGAATTCCAATTGCTAAACCATTTCCCCCACCCCCTCAATCCAACACCCACTTATCCTTCATGTAAAAGCTTATATGTTACCTCCTCAGGAAATCTTTCTTCACCACCAAAATTGCTATATCCTTCCACTGCACACTGCTCTTTTCTTCCTTCACAATTGTGTAAAAATAGAATTTTCCAGGGTCGGCCTGGTGGTGCAGCATTTAAGTTTGCACGATCCACTTTGGCAGCCCAGAGTTCACCCATTTGGATCCTGGGTGCAGACCTGTGCACTGCTTGTCAAGCCATGCTGTGGTAGGCGCCCCACATATAAAGTAGAGGAAGATGGGCACACATGTTAGCTCAGGGCCAGTCTTCCTCCACAAAAAGAGGAGGATTGGCAACAAATGCTAGCTCAGGGCTAATCTTCCTCAAAAGAAAAAAACAACAGAATTTTCCATTAGACCATATGTTACATGGCCGATGTTTGCTACCATAATCCTAGGGCTGATAGTAGGCCTTCAATAAATATTTGCTGGAAGTCAATCTTAGTACACAGAAAAAGTGGTGAGTGTTAAGGCTTGGGAGTTTTGTAAGCCACGCTGTTGAAATTGGAATTTATAACGAAGGAAATGGGGAACATTGAAAGATTTTTAAGTATGTTAGTGAGTGACCAAGATCAGGTTTGTGTGTTAGCCCACCTTGTGGGCAATATGGAGAATGGATTAGAGAGGTCAAATTGAGAGATAAAACAGGAGGCAAGCATATATAAGGAGACAGAGACCAGATTAATCCTCTAGCAACAGTTATGGGAATCCAGTCGGGAGAGCCCCGCTTTTGTTGGGAAAATGCTCTGCTAAACCATTTTTGAGGGTGAAGTACGTGCCTTCAGGCCTGTGAGCCAGGTGACATCTAGCTCTGAGAGCAGCCTGTAGATCTGCCTTACGTGAGTTAAAGAAAGAAAAGGAGGAATGGGCCAGAATTTGGAGAAGAATACGGCTTCAGGAAAGAAACTGAGGAAAGTCCAGAAGAGAGAGCAAAATGAAACCCTGGAATACTCTATATTCTCTCCCACTTCTGTGCATTTTCAACTGCTGTGCTCTTACCTGCAATAGGTGATTACTCCCCATGACTCCAAAATCTGAAATGAAGTCAACAGTAATCATGAAAGTTTTCATTTGACAGAAAATTTTTGTGGGGTGGGGTAAGAGATGGAAAACTGAAGGAGACCCTGAATGCTGCATCAAAGTTGGCACTGGGAGAAAACACAAAAACACTAATGGACACTGGGGCCAGAGAAAGGTCCTCAAAAACCAACTGGGTCACACAGACTTAGAGGAAAAATGATGCTGGTCTGAATAAAAGCTGAAATAGGAATTGTGGGGAGAAGAGTAAAGAATCAAGAATAGCTAAAAAGTAGAATCAATTAAAGCTAGTGACACCTGGTTTCAAATTTTGTAGTCTGCACGATGTTAATGTCATTACCAAGACAGGAAGTAAATATGGTAAGATCAAATTAACAGGCAGGAAGAATAAGGTTAATTTTGAATCCATCATATCTAAAGCATATAACTGACTGGATGACACTAGCAGGCTGCTAAATACATATATTGGTACATCATGAGAGAAGCTTGAACTGGAGGTAGAGACTTTGGAGTAAATAATTCTAAGTGATGGTTGAAGTTGACCTCTCAGTTTCACAGAGGGATAAAAATGTGGAATATGAGATAAAAATGTAATTCTTAGTAACAGAAATCTCTTCTCTCAAGGGTAGAATATCTTATATGTAAGGATAATAAAGATTATGGTAGGTAGGGCTAGGAAAAAATATAAACATATAAATGCATGGATAAGTACAAAATAATAAAACATGCTATATAATCCACGTGCACAAGTAGAGAAATATTAGTACTGAAGATGATAAATGTTTTACCTTTGAAAATAATAAAACAATGTAAAAGCAAACATGATTCTGTTGAGACTGTCCAATCAGAAGTGTGGGCCCATTCTGGGTTCCTTAAATGGAGGAGATCCGAAGTCACAGACAAACAGGTTAATATTTCACCCCTACAGGTTTCTACGATTCTTATTTTCCTTATCTAATACATTTTTTTGGATCTAAGACACCATTGATCATAAGACATACATTTTATGTACCTTTTTAAAAGAAAAACAAAGTTGCTATCAACCTAGGACACAATGCTAAAATATCTTCATTGTAAACGTATCAATATCAGAGATATTAAAATGTGAAATAATATGACTCTTTAAAACATTGAAATATGTTATTAAAAAGAACCACCTGGGGCTGGCGCCATGGCCGAGTGGTTAAAGTTCTGCGTACTCTGCTTTGGTGGCCTGGATTTGCAGGTTCAGATCCTGGGCACAGACCTACTCCACTCATCAGCCATGCTGAGGAGGCATCCCACATACAAAAGAGAGGAAAATTGGCATGGATGTTAGCTCAGGGCCAATCTTCCTCACACACACACACACACACACACACACACAAGAATCCCTTGGGGGCCCAGCCCAGCGGCATAGTGGTTAAGTTCGCACACTCTGCTTCAGCAGTCAGGGGTTCACAGGCTCAGATCTCAGGTGCAGACCTACATGCTGCTCTCATGCCATGCTGTGGTGGCATCCCACATACAAAATACAGGAAGACTGGCACAGATGTTAGCTCAGCAACAATCTTCCTCCCCTAGCCAAAAAAAAAGAATCACATGGTAAAACTGGTGATAACCTCTATTTTAACTTTCCTTAGAACATTTTTATCACTATTTCTTCCAAATAATATGTATTTTAACAGCCTTCTGATCTATGAATGCTCTAATTGAGAGAGCAGATCCAAGTTACTATCAGTGCCAAGATGTTCAACAAAGCCCAGATCTTTCAGTGCATCTGAGTGATGTATAATTAGCAGATAAAATCTCACAAGGATACAACAAAACACACTTTTCAGGTCTCTTCATCATCTTCAAATACGGACAGCTGGTTTAACCCATCACTCAGACCATGTTCCTATATATCCTGTCATTTTTAGGATGTTGACAGCAGGTTATACTTGAGACAAAGTTTTAAGATATCTTCGTCTGGGATAGATTTCCTCCTTCGGTCTAGCACTCTTGACTGCTGGCTGAGAATAGACAAAAACTCTGATCAAAATCCTTCTTTTACTACTTGTGTCAAGTTCAGATGTGTCATCTCCAAAGTCTTAAATAATGTTACACAGTTGCTGCTCCATCAAATGATCCAGCAAAGAAAAGGTCATCCAGCAGAGAGAAGAGGAAAATCTGACTTTTATGGATGATGAGACAATGACTTGACATGTAATGGTGACACCTCAAACAATAGTGAAAATCTGCATTGATCATGCCTCCAGTTAAACATGGCCTATCCTTCTGTCTCGCTCAGTGGGGAGATGGAGACCTAAATCCACTAACCTCCAGACAGGTGACTGTCTACATGAACATTATTTAACTATTTTATTGTTATTATTGGAATAACTTAACTATTCCAAATCACTTTATTGTTCATTACAGGGATTTCCTAAAAGAGTCATCAATTCTTCAACAGAAAGCATCAACAGACAGCTTATGCCCTAAGAATCATTAAAACTTTCACCTTAAAATCTCTCCCTTGCTGTTTCGACCAATCTTACCCCCTCAAACTATTATATCATGATCTTTACCCAATCACAATCAAGCCCCAAAATTGAAAGATCTGCCTTAAACCAAATTCAAAAATCTCAATAAATCCTAATTTCCCCCTTCAAAAAACAACCAGAGTTCAGCAGAGGTGGCCTTTTCCCCTCACCTCAGTAAGCAATAAACTGAACAATTTCTTATCAAAAGGTTGGAGAGCCAGCATTTGACACTAATATCATGGCACCATTCAAATCTACTAATTATTCAGATAAATCTTGGCATTATCTGTTACCCTAGCATACTAAGATGTATGGTTATAGAAAACATGGTCCTATAAGAATAAGAGATCCCAAAATCCACTGTAAACTTTTGGAAATTTTGATTAATAAGATAGAGAATCAAAATATAAATAAAAGAGGCAAGATGCTATAGTAATACCTGGTAAAATGATGCTATTAAAATTTTACAATCCAAGGAATAGAAACTCTGTAACTGTTTTTAGTGAGTACAATTACAACTTAATTTGTTGTAATAGTGTGACTGTTCATTACTATTTCTCTCTTTTCTGCCTCAGGCAGTATAGAAAACTGTGTTTCATGTTAGTGGTTATTTTTCTTGTTGGTGAACAATTTTAAATACATAAATATTCTACTTCTTCAGAAGAAAAGGCCAGCATTTGCTTTCTTAGTTACTTGCTCGTTTTGATACTGACAGCTGATGTTGCTGGCATTATTCAAGCAATTGTATGGAGATGTCACCACATAATTGCAAGAGGCCATTAAATTTTATATTGAGACACATATTTTCTTTCTAATTGCTCCAGAAAAACCATGCCGAATGAAAGAAATCTTTTCCTTTGACTGTATCCTCTGACAAACTTGAGCCATTGACTGCCCTTTTGCACAGCAGAAGAGAGTTTATAAGGGTAGAAAATGCTAAAATAGCAGGTTACAAGTAAATTCTATGACTTCATTAAAATTGTTGTCATTTAATATTAAATTAGGTCAGAATACGTAAACATTTTTCAGCTATAGCTGATTAGATTTTGAAAATTGTTCCATCTAAAAGTGCTCTCTCTTTGTAGCTAATGCAATCCTCTTAAAGTACTGCATAGCCTGACAGGCAAAACAGCCAGAGACACTTGTAAATCCACAAATACAAATGATTTACTCTGTTGGCAACTAAAATAAAAAATAAAATAATTAATTGCAATTGTGCTTACTAAATGGAACTAGTCAATTTCTTATTAACACGCGTGTTTCTACTACAAACTAACTTTGTGACCTTGAACAAGACCTTTAAAGCTCTGAATATTCCTGGGGAATACACGCAGAAGAGGCTGTACTTTATAATATTTGAAATTATCTTCCTGTTAGGGCCAGTTTTCTGTCATTTACACCATTTAGCATAGGGAACTGAATACTGAAAATAATGTGCCCAGTTAAATGTCATTGGGAAAACAATGTTAGAAATTTAAAAGATGGGAATTGAAAATGAATTATCAAATTAATGAATGAGTCAATTGGTCAATTAATGAATTCGCCACCCAAAAGCAACAAATAAATGAAAAGCATTAAAACTTTGAACCATCTATCTGAAAATAGATAGCTATCTGAACTGTCTATATATATCTATAGATAGATATC